>NC_040083.1:70057097-70306924 GCF_003369695.1 Bos indicus x Bos taurus | reverse complement strand
GGCTGCCCCCTCTCTGAGCATTTGAGCAGAGAGGAGGACAAGGGAGTGGGTAGCTTTCCGGGCCAGGCTCCACAGGGGCCCGAGGAGACGGGAGTCCCTTCAGGCTGAGAGGCACAGCTCCCACTGGGTGAATCTCTGGTCTTCCTCCTGTTGTCTCCATCCTCCAGCAGCAGGGCTTCTGGTTGGGGAATGCCAGAGAGAGATCCCAAGGCGGAGTCTGCTCGGGGGCTGGTCCCACTCTCCTGGGAAGAGAGGTGTCTGCCTAGGAAGCCCATTTATCATCTGCTCTCCTCCTCCAGCTTTGTCTTAATTTTATTCCTCTTCAGGTCCCACTCCAGCTCATAGCTACACCCCTTCCCCACAGTATATGGTGATGTATTTTACAACTTAGAAAAATTCTGTATCCCTAAAACACGTAGTGTTTCTTTTGTGGAAAAAATATTTATGAGTGAGATTGTATGATATTGTGGCAGGAGGTTGGGTGGAGGACAGTAGAGAAGTACCAGTGAGTATAAATTTCATATTTTGTACCCAGCACATAGCTCAACAATTAGATATTGTTCAATTAAAAAAGAAAGAAAGAAATCACCTAGACCTGCATTCTGGTTTCATCTCTATTAGTAAAGAGCTACATGCACTCAGAGAGGCAGGTTTCCTCTCAGATTCCTCCTCTGTGAAGTAAAGGTTTCTACATTATGATCTTGAGTTTTTTTCCTACCTCCTGCTTCCTGATTTTAAATGTAGTATCTCCTGTAAATGTGTGATTGCAGAAATCCTCTGGTTCTGGGGAGTCTGAAGAAACAGAGTGTCACCTAAACATCAGTGTGTCATGGCTGGGAGATTCCTATACTGATGCCCCAATATGTTTTGGCCAGATACTAAAGCAGCCTAACTTCAGCCATGAAGTACAAACATTGCAGATATTTCAAACACTGCAATGCCTCTGTGATGCACAATGCCCCATGTCATTTCTCCTGCTTATTGGGAATGCCTCATCATTGTTGTATAAATATGCATACCCTGTTGCATTCCCCATTTATTTCTAGTTCTCATCCCTATGATTTACAGCCATTAGGACTTGGGGAAAAGAGGAATGAGAAGGAAAATATATTATTCTTAGCTTGTGAGGTTTACTAAAAGATGCTTACTCCTTGGAAGGAAAGTTATGACCAACCTAGACAGTGGTTTAAAAAGCAGAGACATTACTTTGCCAACAAAGGTCCGTCTAGTCAAGGCTATGGTTATTCCAGTGGTCATGTATGGATGTGAGAGTTGGACTATAAAGAAAGCTGAGCGCCGAAGAATTGATGCTTTGAACTGTGGTGTTGGAGAAGACTCTTGAGAGTCCCATGGATTGCAAGGGGATCCAACCAGTCCATCCTAAAGGAGATCAATCCTGGGTGTTCATTGGAAGGACTGATATTGAAGCTGAAACTCCAATACTTTGGCCACCTCATGCGAAGAACTGACTCATCTGAAAAGACCCTGATGCTTGGAAAGATTGAGGGCAGGAGGAGAAGGGGACAACAGAGGATGAGATGGTTGGATGGCATCACCGACTCAATGGACATGGGTTTGGGTGGACTCTGGGAGTTGGTGATGGACAGGGAGGCCTGGCGTGCTGAAGTTCATGGGGTCACAAAGAGTCAGACACAACTGAGCGACTGAACCAAACTGAACTGAACTGTGAGGTTTACAGAGGGAGAAGCCAGGCTTGTTAATATTCTGTTCAGGCACTGCTGTGTTATGGGAGACGTTCCCAATCTCTTTTTTTCCTCTTCCTTCCTTCCTGCTCTAGGCTGGATTAGGTGTCGCTCCTTATCCTTCTGTAAGCTTGTGTTCCTATCATTTAATGTGCCAGATTGTTTCCTTTTATTTATTTTATTATTATTGGCTGCACTAGATCTTTGTTGCTGGGCGGGTGGGGGGTTTTCTGTAGTTCTGGCAAGTGGGGGCTACTCTGCGTTGCAGTGCGTGAGCTTCTCACTGCGGTTAGGTGGCTTCTCTGTTGCAGGGCACAGGCTCTAGGGGCATGGGCTTCAGTAGTTGCGGCTCCTGGGCTCTAGAGTGTAGGCTAAGCAGTTGTGGCACACGGGTTTAGTTGCTTAGAGGCACTTAGGATCTTGCCAGACCAGGGATCAGACTCATGTCCCCTGCATTGGCAGGCGATTCTTACCCACTGTCCCACCAGCGAAGACCCCACGTTGTTTTCTAAGTTTCCGTTTCTGTGCCTGTATCTCTGACTGGCTGAAGTGCCCTCCTGTTAGGGACTGTGTTCTTAATTATGTTTGTTTCTAGCACAGTGCCTGGCATATCCGGAGGACTTTGTTGAATGAATAAATGAATGAATTTAATTGACCAAACTCTGAATAAAGAAACAATTTAATCAAAGCCTATCTGTTATTTACCTGAATACAATGTATTAATACAGTCGTTGAATCTTTGATCTATTTGAATGACTGTTTCTTAGCTGTTTGGGGCTGAAATACCTCTAAATTTGATTGCCTCCATGTTGAGACTGAGGAGTTTGAGTAAAGAACAGGTGTGGGAAATCCCTTTTCTTTCTTCAAAGCACCCAGACCACAGAGGCTGTTGCTATCTACCTATTAACAGCCACGACTCTTTAGAATGACTCAGTGACCATTTGTGATTCTGTTCAATTTCACTCCAAAGAATTTATCCCCGATTATTTTTTTTTTAATATTTATTTATTTGGCAGCGTTGGGTCTGACCGGTGGCATGCAGGATCTTTTATTGTGGCACCTGGGCTCAGTAGTTGAGGCTTAGTCACATGTGGGATCTTAGTTCTTTGATCAGGGATGAAACCCATATCCCCTGCATTGGAAGGCAGATTCTTAACCACTGGATCACCAGGCAAGTCCAAATGTATCACTTTTTCATTTCACTGTCTTCTCTTCCACTCTTTCCCTCTAAATTGTTCTATATTTCCAGTCCAGCATGTAAGTAACTTGGAAGGCATCATTTTGTCCTAACAAAGATCTGAAAAAGCAATAAATGAACAACTCTTAGACCCATCAGAGAACTGAGGTCAAAGGGCAAACTTCTATCACAAAAACTGGGGAAACAGTTAAGCTACAGAGAATCACACTTACTAAGCAGACACCTGCAAGAGAAATCCTCCTTTGAATCCAGCATCAAAGTATCAAAAAACTATATGTGTGGATAAGTCTGAAAATTAAAAATACCAAGAAGGCCAGTCTTAGAAGGAATCCCTCTAAGTGAGGAGTTTTACTTCCAGGAGCTCTGCCAGGTTCTCGCAGTGAAGATTAAAAAAAAATCCTGTTGCTTCCGGCAGGGAGGAGGGGGGCACTAGCAGTTGAATCAGGGTTTAGGAGAAACTTTTTTTTGGTGTTCTTTGGAAGGAATGATGCTAAAGCTGAAACTCCAGTACTTTGGCCACCTCACGCACAGAGTTGACTCATTGGGAAAGACTGATGCTGGGAGGGATTGGGGGCAGGAGGAGAAGGGGACAACAGAGGATGAGATGGCTGGATGGCATCACCGACTCGATGGACGTGAGTTTGGGTGAACTCTGGGAGTTGGTGGTGGACAGGGAGGCCTGGCATGCTGCGATTCATGGGGTCGCAGAGAGTCGGACACGACTGAGCGACTCAACTGAACTGAAGTGTGGTTTTATTAACCATTCAAGTACAGGAGGATCTGGGAGTGTTAGTCTCAGTTGTATCCGACACTTTGCAACCCCCATGGTCTGTAGCCCACCAGGCTCCTCTGTCCATGGCATTTCCCAGCAAGAATACTGGATTAGTTTGCCATGCCCTCCTCCAGGGGTTCTTCCCGACCTGGGGATCGAAACTGGGTTTCCCGCATTGCTGGCGGATATTTTACCATCAAAGCCACCAGGGAAGTAGCATCCAGGAAGATGTGGGCAAAATCAGGATTTCAAAGTTTCAGCATCTTAACAGTATGAAGGAAGTCCCTACATACTCTCCTCAAAAATGCTTTTCTGCAGCTTTTGATATGAGCAAATCATATTCTTCTTTAGCTTGTTGATGTGGTGGATTACGCTGAATGATTTTCTGATATTAAACCAGTCTTGCATACCCGGGATAAATCCCACTTGGTCATGGTGTATCTTTCTTCTTATGCTTGATTAGATGTGCTAATGTTTTGTTGAGGATTTTTGCATGGACATTTGAAAGATATTAGTCTGTAGTTGTCTTTTCTTGTAATGTCTTTTGTTTTGATATTAGGGTAATGCAGGCCTCATAGAATGAGTTAGGAAGTATTCCCTCTGCTTCTGTTTTCTGGAAGAGACTGTGGAAAACTGGTAGAATTTCTTCTTTAAATGTTTGGTAGAACTCACCAGTGAACCCATCTGGGCCTGGTGCTTTCTGTTTGGGTATTTTATTCATTACTGATTTGATTTCTTTAACAGATATAGGCCTATTCAGATTGTCTATTTCTTCTTGTTTAAGTTTTGGTAGATTTCTAATCTACCAAATAGAATTGGTCCATTTTATCAGGGTTATCAAATTCATAGATATAATAGTAGTTCATAATATTACTTTATTATTCTGTCAACATCCCTGGGATTAGTTGTTATGGTCTCTGCTTCTTCCTTAAAATTTGTAATTTCTCTCTCTCTCTCCACCACCTCCCCCCACTTCTCTCTGTCCCATGAACCTCATGGGAGATTTCTCAATTTTACTGATCTTTTCAAACATCCAGCTTTGGTCTGGTTGATATTCTTTATTAATTTCCTGTTTTCAATTGTGTTGATCTTTGCTCTGGTTTTTATTTGTTCTTTTCTTTCTCTTACTTTGAATTTAACTTGCTCTTCTTTTTTCTGGTTTTCTAAGATGAAATCTTAGATTATTGATTTTAGATCTTCCTTCCTTTCTAACATGTGCATTCGTTGCTACAAACTTGCCCCCATGCACTGCTTGTGCTGCAGCCCACAAAGTTTAATACATTTTATTTTTACTTCCATTTAGTTCAAAATATTCCATTTCTCTAAATCCTTTTTCATTTGACCATGTGTGATTGAGAAATTATTATTTAATTTCCAAGTATTTTAGGATTTTCCAGTTGTTTCTGTTATCGATTTCTATAGTTTTATTCCATTGTGGTTTGAGAGCAGACATTGTAAGGTTTTTATTCTTTAAAACTTGGTAAGGAGTGTTTTATGGCCCAGACTGTGATCTATCTATCTTGGTGAATATTCCATGTCAGCTTGAAAAGAACATGTATTCTGTTGCTGTTGGATGAAGTAGACTATAGATGTCACAGATGCAGTTGACTGATGGTGTTGTTGAGCTCAACTAGAATCTTACTGATTTTCTGCCTGATGGATCTGTCTGTTACTGATGGAGGCTATCGAAGTCTTTAGCTATAATAGTGGATTCTTTTATTTCTCCTTGCCTTTCTATCAAGTTTTGCTTCATGTATATTTTGACACTCTATTGTTAGGTGCATTCACATTAAGGATTGTTATGTCTTTGGAAAAATTATGCAGAATTGACTTTTTTTTTTCCATTGCATGTTGCCCCTCTGTAATCCGGATAATTTTCCTTACTCTGAAGTCTGCTTTGTCTGAAATTAATATAAGCATCCCATCTTTCTAGTTTTAGTGTTAGCATATTTTTCTCTACACTTTTACTGCTTGTCTATATCTACATTGCCTTTTTTTCCCCCCCAAACATCATGCAGTTGAGTGTTGTTTGTTTTTATCCAGTTTGACAGTCCCTGCCTTTCAGTTGGAGTATTTCAACCACTGATGTTTTAATTATTATTTATATAGTTGAGTTATAAATCTAAAATATTTGTTACTGTACTGTACTCATTGCCTTGTTCTTTGTTTCTTGTATTGACTTCCACTTTTTCTGGCTTCTGTGGGTTTAATTGAACACTTTATATGATTTCATTTTTAACCTCTGTTGGCATATAAGTTTTACTTCTTCTTTTTCTTTTTGTACTTTCTAAGTAGCTGTCCTTTGGTTTACAAAGGGCAACTAAGCCTGTGCACCAAAACTGCTGAACCCACCTGCTGCAACTAAGACAGTGCAGCCACATAAACAAATAACAAGAACTTAAAAATAAACTAATCCAAGTCCTTTTTCTAATAACACTGTATCACTTCACAGGCAGTACAAGTACTCAATAGCAATGTCACCCCAACCCCTCCCTCCCATCCTTCATAATACTGCTTTCATTCACTTCACTTATCAAGAAGTTATCATCACTACATACATTTTGGCTAGTATCATTTGGAACAAATTGTTATCTGTCGCATCAAATGGGCTTCTCTGTGGCTCAGACGGTAGACACCTGCAATGTAGGAGACCTGGGTTTGATTCCTGGGTTGGGAAGATTCCCTGGATAAGGGAATGGCTACCCACCCCAGTATTCTTGCCTGGAGAATTCCATGGACAGAGGAGCCTGGTGGGCTACAGTCCATGGGGTCACAAAGAGTCATACACGACTGAGTGACTTCACTCCAGAGTTTTTGTTGGACCAAATGAGAATAAGTAATCTTAGAATGTCATTTGTCTCTAATCTGAATGAAATAGTCAAATTTCATAGCAATATAATTAATATAGTTTTCACTGAAGAATCAGAAAGTGGTTTGTGCTTATATTTACTAGTGGATAAGCTCCAGGATGACATTCTGGCTGTCCAGAGTCTAAATAGTTACTGGTCCATAGTCGATGTTCAATAAAGAACTGTTGAATATATAGACCTTCTTTCAAAAAAATAAGTAAAGGATTTTAATTTGCCTTTTTAAAAAATTTGTCTTATTTTATTCCTTCTCTGAAGCTATTTTCTTTATGCAAATCTTAGTCTTTGAATTCTATCATTTCTTTTCTTTCTGGAAAAAAAAAACAACCTTCCTAAATGCATATCTTGCAAGGCCCAAGTTTCCTCAATTTTGTTTGTCTGAGAAAGTTGTTATTTCTCTTTTTACTTCTGAAGAATAATTTTCTTCCACAAAGAACCCTGGTTTGGTGGGATTTTCTTTCCTTTCACACTTTAAGTATTTTACCTCACTTTCTTCTTTTTTTTTTTTTTACAATTCTTATTCTTCATCTTCTGCAGGTAAAATGTTTTACCTTCAGGATTCTTCTTTTTTAGAATTGTAATTCAGTTTTTTCACAATCAATCTTGAAACCATACAATTAAAAATTTTTTTAATTGGAGTATAATTGCTTTACAATGTTGTTAGTGTCTGCTGTACAACATCTTGAATCAGCTATCTATATATATACACATATCCCTTCCCTCTCGAGGTTAGGCCTCTTTTAAGATTCTCTTTTTTTTCCTTTGGTATTTTGTAGCTTGGGTATGAGATGCCTATGCATAAATTTTTAAAAATATTTTTCCTGCTTGTTGTTCTGTTAGTTTCCTACATATGTGGTTTGGTGTCTATCATTTATTTTTGAAAATCTGAAGTCATTATTTCCTCGAATACTTCTTTTTCCTCTCTTTTCCTTTTCTCTCTGGTATTCCCCTTGTGTTTATGTTACTTCTTTTTTCAATTGTCCCACAGTTCTTGAATATTCTGTTCTGCCCTTTTAATTCTTTTGTTTTCCCCTTTGTTCTTAGGTTTCTAAGTTTCTGTTGACATTGATTCAAGCTCACTGATGCTTCCCCTTCCGCTGATTCTATTCATGAGGGCAGGAAAAGCATCCTTTATTTCTGTTACATTGTGGGGTTTTTTGTTACTAGAATTTCTTTTTAATTTTTTTCTTGAAGTGTCCATCGCCCTGCTTACATTTCCCATCTGTTCTTGCATGTTGCCCACTTTTCTATTAGAATCATTAGCATATTATTCCTAGTTGTTTTAAATTCCCAATGTGATAAGTCCAACATCTCCACCACATCTGTGTCTCATTCTGGTGCTGGCTCTATCTCTTAAAACTCAATGAGTGTTTTTGGTTTTGGTCTTTTAGGATGCCATATAATTTTGTGCTTAAAGTTAGACATAATGTAACTGGTAAAGGAAACTGAGCTAAGTAGGTGTTTAGGGTGAGGTTTTATTTTTGTCTGGCTAGGAGAAGTTGTTTACTGTAGCGGTTGCTGTCAGAGACTAAAATTCCCTTGTTGTGCTTGTTTATCTATTCTCTGTTGTCTTTGGGTTTCCCTTGAGACTTCTTTGTCAATAAAGTATAATACCTTCTCTGTCGACTTTCCTGGTGGTTCAGACAGTAAAGAATCTGCCTGCAATGCAGGAGACCCAGGTTCAATCCCTGGGTTGGGAAGATCCCCTACAGAAGGAAATGGCAACCCACTCCAGTATGTTTTGTTCGGAGAATCCCATGGACAGAGGGATTTTAACATTTTCTGCTATTGATACTTCCCATTACATATCTCTTCCTTCCGGGTAAAGTTTATATCTTTTTACTGGTTCTCACCTCTAATTCATAATAGAATCTCTTTTGGGGAGCTTTAAAATATATGTTTGGTCTGTAGAAAATTATTAAAATGAACAGAAGTTAGGATATCTCACCATAGAAGTGATAACTATAAAACAAGAACCAAAAGGAAATTTTAGAACTGAAAATCCCATTATCTGAAATTAAAAATTCACTTGAATGTTATTAACAGAGTTTGAACACTGCAGAAGACATAATGAGCGAACTTGAAGAGAGATTTGATAGATCTAAAGAGCATTCCATCTGAAGAGCAGAGGTTAAAAAAAACTGAAAGAAAACAGGGAACAGAGTCTTGGTGACCTTCGGGACAACACCATGGAATATGTTTGGAATTGAAGACTGAAAAGAAATAACTAACAAATGAGAAAAAAAATGGCTGTAATTTTCTCAAATGTAGTACAAAACACCAATTTACAAATTCGAAAAGCTTAGAAAGTCCCAAAGAAAGATAAATATAAAGAAAACACCACCTGGGCACATCATAGTAACAAAGAGAAAATTTTGTGCATAAAAAAAATTTTTTTTGCATTCAAAAGACCAATGAATGACCTGGCTTAAACAATGGAGCTAAGAATTAAAGTGGTGAAAGAAACCTGTTGACTCATTACTCATTCATACCAAGTGAAAATATTGTTAAAAAACAAAGGCAAAATGAAGAAATTGTGGCAAATCATATATTCTGAATAAAGCTACAACAATGAATGTAACTAGAATAAACACGTCAATTATAAGGCTGAAATTCTCAAACTGGAAAAAAGCAAGCTGAAATTATAAGCTGTCTACAACATGCTCAGTCAGTCACGTCCCCCTCTTTGGGACCCATGGACTGAAAAGAAAAACCAATAATCTCAACCATTCCACTGAAAGTAGCATCAAAAACATTTGGGAATGCATTTACAAAAGATGTATACAATCTGTACATAGAAAGCTTACCAAATGTTGTTAAGATTAAGTAAGAAAGGTCTAATATAAAACCACCTCATTGATTGTAAGACTCAATATTGTTAAAATGTCAATTCTTGTCAATCATCACTTTCAATGCAATATCGATTAAAATCCCAGGACTTTTTAAACTAAATATTTTATATAAAGCTTATATCGAAACACAAACAATTTCAGAGGAAAAAGAGAACAATTGGAGGACTTAAACTACCTGATTTCAACACTCACTATAAAGCTACGGTAATCAAGGCAACAGGCTTCCCAGGCGGCTTACTGGTGAAGAATCTGCCTGCCAGTGCAGGAGCAGCAGGAGACGCAGTTCCATCTCTGTGTCAGAAAATCTGCTAGAGGAGGAAATGGCAACCCAGTCCCGTATTCTTGCCTGGGAAATTCCACAGCCAGAGGAGTCTGGCGGACTCCAGTCCATGGGGTCGCTAAGAGTGGAACACGACTGAGCACACACACACACAATCAAGGCAACGTGGTATTGGTACAGGAGAGAAAATGAATAGATCCATGGAACACAATATAGTGTCCAGAAATGGAACATATAGACGGTCAATTGAATTTCAACAAAGGCAGTAATATTATTCAATGGGAAAAGAAAGTGTTTTCAATAAATGATATTGGAACCGCTGGATAAACATATGGAGGAAAAAGGAATTTTAATTCCTACCACACCGGCCTCACAAAACTGATACAAAAGGGTGGAGCTGGAGGCTCCCGGTTCCTGTCTCCCCTGCCCAGTCCCCAGCCCACAGTCGCCCTAGCCTTGTAGGACCTAGTCTTGTGCCGCTCACCCAATACTGGACTCCCCACAACCTAAGTCCAGCAGAGCGCGGATGTTTCGGGACAGCTGGACGAGCCCGACCCACGTGGGGACCTCCTCCTCCCGGCCGGTTTGGTTTCCTATGCCAATTAGCCGCCAGCAGTTCTGTTTCCCAAAGGCTTTAAAGACTCTACAGGGAAGAAAAATCTCCAAGAAAGGCTGAATGGAGTGGATTCCTCTAGCTTGCCTGACTGCAAGAGCAGCAGTAGGGTCGAGAGGAGTTAGTATGAAGTCCTGCGTGTGAAAGTCAGACGTTGACCCTGGCATTACTGCAACACACAGGTAGTGATGGAGGAGATCCGAAGCCTATTTGTGACCTGAATTCAGACCCACCGATGGCAGTCTCTGTGACCTTCATCCTGTCGACCCACCTATTCACTGAGTATCTGCTCCAGTCAGGCACCTGGCTACTAAGATGCTAAGAGCAAACCTCTGATTCAACAACTTTCCCCTGGCACAGAGCTGCCACGTGACTCTGGAGGCAGTGATACCCCTCCCCTGCACCCACACTGTCAATAAGCATGGGAGGAGCAGAAGCTGAGAGCCAGTAGAAGACGGTAGTCAGAGGACTAGAGGTAGCTCAGGAGGGTCGTTGCCCCTGAGAAGGAATCTGGTTCAAGAAGAACCTTTAATGCCAACTCTGCGTGCTTCGGCCTTCCCAGGTGGCTCCCTGGTAAACAATCAGTCTGGCAATGCAAGAGATGCAGGAGAGGAGAGTTCCATCCCTGGTCGGGAAGATTCCTGGAGGAGGAAATGGCAGGCTACTCCAGTATTCTTGTCTGGGAAAGCCCATGGACAGAGAAGGCTGGTGGGCCGCAGTCCATGGGGTCAGCAAAGAGTCGAACACGACTGGGCGACTGAGCACGCACGCGGGCTGCGTTCAACTCGCTGTCGAGAGGGAGACGGAGATACTTATTTTTCAGGCACTGATTGAGCAATTTCCTGAGTAAGACAAGGCGGGGCCACCTCCGCCTGCTTTCTCCGAAAGCTTAAGTACAGTGCGCCGGAGCGGCGGTATACAGAAGAGCTCCGCGGCGGTATACAGAAGAGCTCCGCGGCGGTATACAGAAGAGCTCCGCGGCGGTATACAGAAGAGCTCCGCGGCGGTATACAGAAGAGCTCCGACGTCTGGCCATCAGAGGCCGGCTTTCCAAGTTCCACGGACGACCGTGAAGATTCCTCATGACCATCAACCTGCGGGGACCTCGACAGCGAACGCTGCCCGACCGCAAGGGGCAGCACGGACGGAGGGCACCGGCCTCCTCGATTGCCGGTGGCCCCAGACTTCGGTTCGGGTACCTCGTCTTCGTCATGGGTGTCGTGTTGCGGGTGAGTACCACCGCGGGTACCACTCCGCAAGGCGCGCCGGGTGGCCGGTAAATGGCGGCGGGAAAAGGCCCGGCGGTGTGCATGCCCGGGTCAGCTGCGGCCGGGGCCTGTCCGAGCGCGATCTACCGTGGGCTGAATGAGGAGGAGGAACAGGTTCAGGGCCTGGCAGGACTGACCCGGGCCCAGAGGGAGAAGAACCCGTGTTCTCCGTCCCGGTTCTAGGTTGTCTGGCTGTCCCAGAAGTAAATTTCAAAGGAAAAATAATAGAAAACTCCTTTGCAAGCCTCTCAGCTCCCCTTCCTTCCCTCCTCCTCCCTCCCGTCTCCCTTCTTCCTTTCCCTCTCTCCTCTCCTTTTATGTTGAGATTCTAGAATATGCTCATCGCATCTATTCTTGCCCTCGATTTTTACAGAAAAGTAGCTTTCCCACTCTCCCTTGCATTCAGCACCCCTTCTGGGCTGCTGTCGGTCATTTTGCAAATTCCTTCCACATTCTTCTGCAGCAACCCACAGGGCTTACAGGGTAAATCCCCAGTAATCAGGTGGCTAGCCTCAGGGGCTCTGTCTAGTTCAGGAGGAAAGGGTCTGAAGATGTTATTTTGATTTCTGTTTTGAGTCTGAAACAGGTGTGGCATGCATCCTGAAAAAACTATTTAATGGCTGCCCTGAACTCCAGGCGGAAGGGTCTACGGTTAGCCTAGCTGTGTTTTTACTTGTAAAAACAACTACCCACAGCCACACAAATCTTAGAAGAAACAGGTCTCAGAGCTCAGGAAGACCTTGAGAACAAGTCTGACACTATGGCTTTGTCAAAGCTGATGGGGTTTAGAGTAAAAGAGAAACCCTGTATGATGTTACTTACACTTACACGTGCAATATAAAAATTACAACAAACTAGTGAGTAACACACAAAAAAGAAGCAGACTCAGGGATACAGAGAACAACCTGGTGGTTACCAGTGAGGAGAGGGAAGCAGGGAGGGGCAAGATAGGGATGAGGGGAAAAGAAGAGTTATTGTGAGATTATATGAAATCCTGTGTATGAATCACTTGAAAATTGTAAAGCAGTATAGAATTTAAAGAATCTTTTGTTCAAAAAAAAAAGAAAAGAAACGGTGCAGCTTTTAGGGCCCATTTGTCCCCAGGGAGGAAAGAGTAGTGTTGTTTTGGGTGACCTATCAAGGGAGAGTGAAAATCAAACTAGACCCTAAAACAGTTACATCAGCTCCAGGAAGTAACCTGGGCACACAGCAAGGTCCAACTAGACTCTGCAAACCCAGCTAACAGTATTGCATCACTTTCCGGGTGTAAGTGCTAAGAAGCACGAAAGGAAATCCCCACTCGGGACTCATCTCTGAACTTCACCAGCTTGGTAGCGGTGGACAAATTGCTGAGCCGAACTGAAGACACTTCCACAACCCATCGTCCGTTCTCAGTTGCTTTCTTTCTTTTAATTGGCCAAGGCTCAAAGGCTGCAGGAATCAAGGTTCCCAACCTAGGATCCAACCTTGACCCCTTCAGTGAAAGTGCAGCATCCTAACCACTGAACCCCAAGGGAAGTTCCCTCGTTTCCCTCTCTCTTTTGTCCCATGCTGCTGCTCCACCGCAGCCCTCCTGTCTCCCTCCTCTGTCTCTCTCTCTCTCTCACACACCCCCAAGCCACCCTCCACACACACATGCCACAAGTCTGTGAGTGGCAAAGTCTCACATCTCCACCGCACCCTGGTGCACCCCAGTGTTTGTCTCTCAAACAGCCTGCAATGGAGATTACACACCAGGAAGCCTCCTCCTCGTCCATCCCAGCCCCACCCCCCTACTCCGGTTACTTTGACTTCGTTCTTGTGATCCTGGCACTGTGGGACTTTTCCCTCCATGTCCACACCTGTTCCCTGCCACTGGGAGTCTTGTCCCATCTGCCTTGCAGCCCTTCCAGGCTCTTTTCACCTTGGTAACTTTATGGGAATCTCTGTCGCTGCCTCAGGTTTCTGTGGCCAGAACTGCCCTGAGGAAAGGAAGGACCTGGCCTTGTCCCCGGTGCCCCACAGCCCCTGCACAGGGCTACTCAGCAGGCTGCAGACAGGACTCCCCCTGAATGCGTGGGTGGTGTGGGTTCTAAGATGCCTGCACTAATGTTACTGTTTTGTCCTGCTCTGAGAGGAATGGGGGTATTGATCTGGGTGGTGGGAAATGTGACCAGCAAGCTGGGGGCAGAACAGAGATAACTGGATGTCAGTGCTGAGGGATTGCCCAGGTCCATAGAAGACTATTTCAAGTTTTCATCTGATGTTACCAAAGATTTTTTAAACCTACATGTGTAGTGTTAAAAGTGTCAATTCATCAGGAAGACATCTTAACCATAAATATATTGTGCCTAATAAAAGAGCTTTAAAAATACATAAAGCACAAATTGATGAAATCAAAGGACTATCATATCACCCTTTAATGAAAATGAAAAAGACTAGTAACATTATTGAGCTTCCCCAGTGATTCAGTGGTAAAGAATCTGTCTGCCAATGCAGGAGACACAGGTTAGATCCCTAGGCTGGGGAAGATCCCTGGAGGAGGAAATGGCAACCCACTCCAGCATGCTTGCTGGAATATCCCATAGAGGAGCCTGGCAGGCTACAGTCCATGGGGTCACAGAGTCTCTCACAACTTAGCCACTAAACAACAGCAAAAGTTAACGCTGTCAACCATAATGGGAATTCCTCTGACCGTTCAGTGGTTAGGACCCTGCTGTCTTATGGAGGGCACAACAGGTTCACTGGGTGAGGAACTAACATTCTCGAAGCTGCACAGAGAGACCAAATTAGAAAAAAAGAAAAATCAACCATCTTGATTTAATTGACATTCAGAGAGCACGCTTGCAACATCTAATGAAGACTCATTCTTTTTTGATGAATGTGATACTTCCACTAAGATAGACCACATTCTAGACCATTTAAAAAGTGTAAATAAGTTTAAAAGCAATGAAATCATATAAACTCTGTTCTCTGACTTTAATGAAATTACATTGCTAGTCAAGAATGATCTCTAGAAAAAGACTCCAAAATTTGAATATTAAGCAACATCCTTCAAATCATTATGGTTCTTAGATGAAATCAAAAGAATTTTTTTTTTGAATTTCAAAACAAATAGTGATGAATATATACTAAATGGAAACTTGTGAAAAGCTGCTAACACAGTGCTTAAACTGCAGTTTTCAATTAAAGTGTGCTACTGCTGCTGCTGCTGCTAAGTCGCTTCAGTCATGTCCGACTCTGTGCGACTCCATAGAAGGCAGCCCACCAGGCTCCCCCATCCCTGGGATTCTCCAGGCAAGAACACTGGAGTGGGTTGCCATTTCCTTCTCCAATGCATGAAAGTGAAAAGTGAAAGTGAAGTCGCTCAGTCGTGTCCAACTCTCAGTGACCCCATGGACTGCAGCCTACCAGGCTCCTCTGTCCATGGGATTCTCCAGGCAAGAAGAGTACTCGAGTGGGGTGCCATCGCTTTCTCCGAATTAACGTGTGAATGCATGCTAAGTCACTTCAGTCTTGTCCTACCCTTTGTAACCCTATGGACTGTAGCTCGCCATGCTCCTCTATCCAAGGGGTTCTCCAGGCAAGAATGGAGTGGGTTGTGCCCTCCCCCAGGGAATCTTCCTGATCCAGGGACTGAACCCACATCTCTTTAAGTCTCTTGCATTGGCAGGTGGGTTCTTTACCACTGGTGCCACCTGGGAAGCTCTTCCAATTAAAGATGTTCTATTAAAAGAATAGGGGGTTGGGAGAAATGGGGAGTAAAATTTTTTTTAATTAAAGAAAAAAAAGCGACCTGAAGATTCACATTTTTAAATCACCATAAAATAAGTGCAAATTGAACTCAAAAGAATAGGGAAAAAATAATAATATGAGTAGAAATCAATGAAATAGAATACAAATAATGAAAGGAATTGACACACCAAGTGTTGATTCTCTGAAATGATTAACAAAATTAACAAACCAAATTTTAAAAGAAAAAAGGCCCAAAACCAAAAAGTACCAATATCAACAATTAATGATAAGATATTATAACAAACTCTGCAGCCATAGAAAGGACAATAAGGGGAACTTAGGAATAATTTCATGCTGATAAATTTGACAACTTGAATAAAATGGACAAATTCCTTGAAAATATTATTTAGCAAAAGAGATACAAGATGAAAATAAAATCTGATTAATCCTGTATCTTTTTGTGAATTAGAATTCATCACTTAAAATCTTACAGCAATGAAAACTGCAGGCCCATGTAGTTTCATTGAAGAATTCTATAAATATTCATAGAAAAAATAATATCAGTCATATACAGATTCTTTCAGAAAATATGAACAGGCAACAGTTCTTCACTGTTTTATAAAGCCAGCACAACCCTGGTATCCAAAACTTACAATGACATTACCAAAAAAAAAAGAAAATACCAATGGACATCTATTATAAATATACATGCAAAAATCCTTCATTAAGGGACTCCCCTGGTGGTCCAGTGGTTAACACTCTCCCTTTCCAACACAGGGCTTCCCTGGTGACTCAGATGGTAAAGAATCTGCCTGCAGTGGGGGAGACCCAGATTTGATCCCTGGGTTGGGAACATCCCTTGGAGAAGGGAATGGGTACCCACTCCATTATTCTTGCCTGGAAAATTCCATGGACAGAGGAGCCTGGCTGGCTACAGTCCATGGGGTCGCAAAGTCAGACACAACTGAGCAACTAACACTTTCACTTGCATAGTTTGAAATCAGGAAGCAAGATGCCACCAGCCTTCCTTATCTTTTTTAAAAAATTACTTTGGCTCTTCGGAGTCTTTTGTGGTTCTGTAAAAAGTTTAATTATTTGTCCTATTTCTGTGAAAAGTGCCATTGAAATATGGATAAAACTTGCATCAAATCTATAGATTTCTATGGGTATATGGACATTTAAAAATATTGATTATTCAAATCCATAAGCATGGACTGCTTTCCCATTTATTTGTGCAGTTTTCAATGTACAGGTCTTTGACCTCCTTGGCTAAATTTATTCAACTTATTCATAGGAATTTTAATTTTTTCATGCCATTGTAAATTAAATTGTTTTCTTATTTCTCTTCCTGCTGGTTTGTTATTCATGTAAAGAAATGCACCATATGTTTTCATATTGATTTTTATATCCTGTAACTATACTGGCTTCATTTATTAGTCTTAAGAGGTTTTTTTTAAAATGGAGTGTTTAGCATTTTGACGGTGGTGTTGGAGAAGACTCTTGAGAGTCCCTTGGACTGCAAGGAAATCTAAAGCAGTCCATTCTGAAGGAGATCAGCCCTGGGATTTCTTTGGAAGGAATGATGCTAAAGCTGAAACTCCAGTACTTTGGCCACCTCACGCAAAGAGTTGACTCATTGGAAAAGACTCTCATGCTGGGAGGGATTGGGGGCAAGAGGAGAAGGGGACGACAGAGGATGAGATGGCTGGATGGCATCACTGACTCGATGGATGTGAGTGTGAGTGAACTCTGAGAGTTGGTGATGGACAGGGAGGCCTGGCGTGCTGCGATTCATGGGGTCGCAGAGAGTCGGACACGACTGAGCGACTGATTTGATCTGATACATAATATCATGTCACCTGCAAAATGTGACACTTTTACTTCCTCCTTTCCAAGTTGGATGCTTTTTATTTCTTTTTCTTACCTAATCGCTCTGGCTGGGACTTCCAATACTATGTTAAATAAAGATGACAAAAGTGAGTGTCTGTATCTTGTTCCTGATCTTAGAGGAGATAATTTCAGCTTTTCAGTATAGAATGTGGTGTTTGCTGTGGCCTTGTCACATAGGGTTGTATATGTTGAGGTGTATTTCCTCTGTGTCTGCTTTGTTGAGAGTTGTATCGTAAATCAATATTGAATTTGTCAAATGCTTTTTTTGTACCCATTGAGATGATCATATGACTTTGTTCTTCATTTTATTAATGTGGTATATCACACTGACTGATTTGTGATTTTTTTTTTGATTTGTAAATTTTGAACCATAGTTTGCATCCTTAGAATAAATCCCACTGATTATGTTGTATGGTCCTTTTAATGTATTGTTGAATTCAGCTTTCTAAAATTTTGTTGATGACTTTTGCATTTGTGTTCATCAAGAATATTGGCCTATAAATTTCTTTGTGTGTGTATGTGGCTGAGTTCTAGTCGACCTGAATGTAGGCACTGAGATCTTCCCCTTTGGGATAGTGTTACTGAAAGTGTGGGTGTGGGTCTGGCTGCTCTCTGCCCAAAAGCCAATAAGCAGGCCAGGTTGGTGGTAAGGAAAGTTTGCTTTATTTCAGATGCGGACAACTGGGGGGCGAGAGTGGTGAACATCTCTCCGAAGGCCGACTCCCCGCCCCCACCGGCAACCTGTGGGCAAGAGCTTTTATAGACAGAAGTGAGGAGGGAGCCACATATAGAAACAGCAGAGTCAGCTCTGATAGTCATCTTCAAATTGGTCATCGGTGGTCTGACCAGCATCATCTTGATTGTTTTAGGTACAGTTCCAGGGTCCATTTGTTTCCATTTCTCTGAGGCCAGTTCTTGGAATTGTGGCACCTCATATCCTGGGTACAGTCTGGTCATCATGTAGTTAACTTCTCCACTTGGGGTATCTGTAAGGCAGCTCAGCATGAAGATGCTCAACATCACTCATTATCAGAGAAATGCAAATCAAAACCACAGTGAGGTACCATCTCACACGGGTCAGAATGGCTGCTATCAAAAAGTCCACAAACAATAAATGCTGGAGAGGGTGTGGAGAAAAGGGAACCCTCTTACACTGTTGGTGGGAATGCAAACTAGTACAGCCACTATGGAGAACAGGGTGGAGATTCCTGTAAAAACTGGAAGTCGAACTGCCATACGACCCAGCAATCCCACTGCTGGGCATACACACCAAGGAAACCAGAATTGAAAGAGACATGTGTACTCGAATGTTCATCGCAGCACTGTTTACAATAGCTAGGTCACGGAAGCAACCTAGATATCCATCAGCAGATGAATGGATAAGAAAGCTGTGGTACATATACACAATGGAATATTACTCAGCTATTGAAAAGAGTGCATTTGAATCAGTTCTAATGAGGTGGATGAAACTGGAGCCTATTATACAGAGTGAAGGAAGTTAGAAAGAAAAACACCAATACAGTATACTAACACATATATATGGAATTTAGAAAGATGGTAACGACAACCCTGTATGCGAGACAGAAAAAGAGACATAGATATAAAGAACAGACTTTTTGACTCTGTGGGAGAAGATGAGGGTGGGATGATTTGAGAGAATACCATTGAAACATGTATATTATCATAGTTAACTAGATTGCCAGTCTAGGTTCGATGCATGAGACAGGGTGCTCAGGGCTGGTGCAGTGGGATGACCCTGAGAGATGGGATGGGGAAGGAGGTGGGAGGGGGTTCAGGATGAGGAACACATGTACACCCATGGCTGATTCATGTCAATGTATGGCAAAACCCACTACAATATTGTAATTAGCCTCCAATTAAATTAATTAAAAAAAAAGACAGCTCACAGGATATGGCTCAGAATATTATCTATAGCCCTTGAGAAAGAACTAAAGATCGTTGACTAAGTTTAATGACTACATTATTATTGTTTGGTCTCCTTTGACTATTTTCCTTTGTTTCTGCATTTCTCACTTCTTTGATGAAACTTATTCTTGGACTGAAGTTTTCCATAGACAAGAGGCAGGCAGAGGACATAGTG
This sequence comes from Bos indicus x Bos taurus, assembly GCF_003369695.1. Classification (NCBI taxonomy): domain Eukaryota; kingdom Metazoa; phylum Chordata; class Mammalia; order Artiodactyla; family Bovidae; genus Bos; species Bos indicus x Bos taurus. The sequence goes on along the minus strand of NC_040083.1, from coordinate 70,287,666 downwards.
GGGGCGAGGGCAAGGACCATAGTGTCCTGCTCCGTTGCAATAGGACAGGTCTTGGCACATGCTCAACTACTGGGAACTCTTAAAAAATACAGTAAGCTGCTTCAACAATCCCAAGAGTTTGAGAGATGACTAAGAGCAGGGGTAGGGCTGAATGAAAAATTCATTTCCTACACAAGGCCTCTCCTTCAAGACTGGGAGAGAGGTGGTTGTTTCATCTACCGTGTAGAAACAAACACAGAGAGTCAAGCAAAATGAAGAAACAGAGAAACCTGTTCCAAGTGACTAAATGAGATAAAGCCTTAGGAAGAAACCTTAATGAAATGGAGATAAATAATTTAGTTGATAAAGAGTTCAAAGTAATGGTCATAAAGAAGCTTGCTGAACTGGGGAGAAGAATGGATGAACACAGTGAGAACTTCAACAAAGAGATGGAAAATATAAGAAACTGTCAAATAGAAGCCACAGAGCTGAAACATACAATAACTGAACTGACAAACAATAGAAGGGTTCAGCAGCAGACTAGGTAAAGTAAAGAAAGGATCAGTCATCTCAAAGACAAAGCAGTGGAAACTTCCCTGGTGGTCCAGTGGTTAAGACTCCAGCTTACAATGCAGAGGAAAGTGAAAGTGAAAGTCGCTCAGTCGTGTCGGACTATTTGGGACCCCATGAACTGTGTGGATCACAATAAACTGTGGAAAATTGTGAAAAAGATGGGAATACCAGACCACCTGACCTGCCTCTTGAGAAACTATATGCAGGTCAGGAAGCAACAGTTAGAACTGGACATGGAACAACAGACTGGTTCCAAATAGGAAAAGGAGTACGTCAAGGCTGTGTATTGTCACCCTGCTTATTTCACTTCTATGCAGAGTACGTCATGAGAAATGCTGGGCTGGAAGAAGCACAAGCTGGAATCAAGATAGCCGCGAGAAATATCAATAACCTCAGATATGCAGATGACACCACCTTTATGGCAGAAAGTGAAGAGGAACTAAGAAGCCTCTTGATGAAAGTGAAAGAGGAGAGTGAAAAAGTTGGCTTAAAGCTCAACATTCAGAAAGTGAAGATCATGACATCTGGTCCCATCACTTCATGGGAAACAGATGTGAAAACAGTGTCAGACTTTATTTTTTGGGGCTCTAAAATCACCGCAGATGGTGATTGCAACCATGAAATTAAAAGACACTTACTCCTTGAAAGGAAAGTTATGACCAACCTAGATAGCATATTCAAAAGCAGAGACATTACATTACCAACAAAGTCCATCTAGTCAAGGCTATGGTTTTTCCAGTAGTCATGTATGGATGTGAGAGTTGGACTGTGAAGAAAGCTGAGCGCCAAAGAATTGATGCTTTTGAACTGTGGTGTCGGAGAAGACTCTTGAGAGTCCCATGGACTGCAAGGAGATCCAACCAGTCCATTCTGAAGGAGGTCAGTCCTGGGTGTTCTTTGGAAGGACTGATGCTAAAGCTGAATCTCCAGTATTTTGGCCACCTCATGTGAGGAGTTGACTCATTGGGAAAGACTCTGATGCTGGGAGGGATTGGGGGCAGGAGGAGAAGGGGACAACAGAGGATGAGATGGCTGGATGGCATCACCGACTCGATCGACCTGAGTCTGAGTGAACTCTGGGAGTTGGTGATGGACAGGGAGGCCTGGCGTGCTGCTCTTCATGGGGTTGCAAAGAGTTGGACACGACTGAGCGACTGAACTGAACTGGACTATACAGTCTATGAAATTCTCCAGGCCAGAATGCTGGAATGGGTAGCCTTTCCCTTCTCCAGGGGATTTCTCAACCCAAGGACCCAACCCAGGTCTCCCGCATTGCAGGCAGATCCTTTACCAGCTGAGCCATCAGGAAAGCCCAAGATTACTGGAGTGGGTAGCCTATACGTTCTTCAGCAGATCTTCCCAACCCAGGAATTGAACTGCGGTCCCCTGCAGTGCAAGTGGATTCTTTACCAGCTGAGCTACCAGAAAGCAATGCAGAGGATGTAGATTCAATCCCTGGTCAGGGAACTAAGATCCCATATGCCACGGTGCAACTAAGCCCATGCTGCAACTGCTGAGCTCACACACCACAACTTGAGAGTCCATGCACTGCAACAAAAGATCTCACGAGACAAAACTAAGACCTGATGCAACCAAATAAATAGACAAATATATATTTTAAAAAATGTTTTCAAAAAGACAAGGCAGTGGAACTTACCCAATCAGAACATCAGAAAGGAAAAAGAATGAAATAAAGTGAAGATAGCTTCAGGAACTTATGGGACAACATTAAAGGACATTATAGGGCAATACTGCATTATAGGGCTCCAAAGGAGAACTAGAAAGGGGCAGAAAACTTATTTGATTAAATAATGGCTGAAAACTTACCTAATGTGGGGAAGGAATCAGACAGCTAGATACAGGAAGCTCAGAAAGTTCCAAATAAGGACCTTAAAGAGATCCTTGGTGCTGCTGCTGCTGCCTTAAAGAAATCCTTACTAAGACACATTATAATTAAAATGTCAAAAGTTAAAGATAATGGAGAGAATATTAAAAACAGCAAGAGAAAAACAACTTGTTACATACAAGGGAACCCCCTTAAGGCTATCAGCAGACTTTTCAGCACACAAATTGCAAGTCAGAAGGGACTGGCACAATATATTCAAAATGATAAAAGGAAAAAAACGTCTAACCAGTAATACTCTTCGTGGCAAAGTGATTATTCATAAATGAAAGAGAGAGAAACAGTTTTCCAGACAGGTGGCGCTAGTGGTAAAGAACTCACCTGCCAATTCAGGAGACTCAGGAGATGCAGGTTCCAGCCCTGAGTGGGGAAGATCCTCTGGAGGAGGACATGGCAACTCACTCCAGTATTCTTGCCTGGAAAATTCCATGGGCAGAGGAGCCTGGTGGGCTCCAAAAAGTCAGACATGACTGAGCACATTATGGTTATGGTTACCAAACAAAAGCTAAAGGAGTTAATCACTAAACTAGCCTTAAAACAGATGTTAAAAAAATTTTTTTAAGCTGAAAATAAAAGCCATCAAATAATAACAAGAACAGATAAGAAAGAATAAATCTCACTGGAAGGTAAATATTTAGTAACAGTACTGGTTTGATTACTTATAAAACTAATATGAAGCTTAAAGACAAAAGCAGTAAAAATAACTATCATTACAGTAATTAACAAAGGAATATTCAAGATGAAAAGATGTGAAAAGTGACATCAAAAATGTACAATGTTGGGGGTAGGAGACTAAAAATGATGAGCTTTAGAATGGGATCACACTTGTTATCAACTTAAAATAGACTATTATAGATATAAGTTGCCATATGTAGGGCTTCCTGGGTAGCTCAGCTGGTAAAGACTCCCCTGCAATGCAGGAGAGTCTGATTCAATTCCTGGGTTGGGAGGTTCCCCTGGAGAAGGGATAGGCTACCCACTTCAGTATTCTTGGGCTTCACAAAGCAAAACCTATAGTTAATACACAAAAGATAAATGTCTTTTAAAACCTGAGGATAGTTCCTTAACGTTTGATCCTGTAATCTGATTTTTTGTTTGTTTGCACTAAGTATAATGCTTATTTGTAACAGTGTGTGTGTGAGTGTGTGTATGTGTGTGTGAACTGCTTGAGGAGGGAGAGGGAGTCTCCTCATGGGCCAGGGTACCTGATTCTTGGTCCACACCCTTGACATTGCTCCAGGGGGTACAGGCCATGGCCATGAACTTCCTCTCAGGGCACCTGGGTACAGACACAGGGATGACGTAGGGGACCCAACAGGGACAGCTGGCTGGATGAGGAGAAGGAAGGAGCAACCTCCTGACCCAGGTCTCCTGACAAGACAGTGGAGAGGGGACAGGCTCCTGCTGTCTGCAGGTCAGGATCCCCTCAGTCCCCCTCATTGGGCGGGAGAAGGATCCAGGCTTGTGCCCTGCAGCCCCCGGGCTCCTGCTGAGTGTTCAGAGCTGTCCTTGCAGGGCCTCTGCAAGGCCCGCCCTGGCCTCCCTGGGCTGCAGGGGGAGTCCTGTGAGGGGAGGCCTCATCTAGGTCAAGGGTCACAAGGGTGTGGGCACAAGCTGAGCTTCATCCTTCAGTCAAGCTTTAAATACGAGGCCCTCTCGTCCTCCACCTGTTGACTCTTCCTACCAACCTCAGCCAACACTGGAGTGTCAGAGGACAGCGAATTACTATTGACCTTCAAGTCCCCAAATAGGAAAGATTCAGGTGCTACTGGGGAACAGGGCTGGGTGTGAGGCCAGTCAAGTTGGCTCAGGGTTTTATGGGAACCTTGAAGGAGCACACTCATGGCCTCATTATGACTCTGTCTGCTGTCAGCACCTTTGGGCTTTCTAGGCCCCTTCTTGCTTACAAAAATAATTAAAGATTATATTTCGGACTCAATAGGTATAAAGATGAATATAACTGAGACTGAACTCTATGCAAATAGTTTTGTATGATTTCAAGATTTTTTAAAAAATTGGAGTATAATTGCTTTACGATATTGTATTATTTTCTGCTGTACAATGAAATGAATCAGCTATATGTATACACATAGCCCTCCCTCTTAGACATCCTCAATCCTCCAGGTCATCACAGAGAATGAAGCTGAATTCCCTGTGCTATACAGCAGGTTCCCACTAGTTATTTATTTTACACGTGGCGGTGTGTATATGTCAATCCCAATCTCTCAGTTCATCCCATCCCTCCCTCCCCCACCTCCGCCCCCGTCCCATGTCCAGATGTGTGTCCTTATATCTGTGTCTCTCCTCCTGCCCTGCAATAGGTTCATCTGTACCATTTCTCTAGATTCTACATACATACTGTAAAATTTTTCATGGGCCACTGATGGGATCATGGGCCCTAACCTGCAGCCTGCTGTGCCCAGTGGAGAAGCTAGCTTGGCCTAAGGGGAAATGTGTTGAAGAGGGGATGGACACTGCAAGGGGCAGTGTGGGGCCATACAGTCAGATGAGGAGGGGCTCTGCAGCCTCAGAAGACCCTACCAGCATGGGAAAGCCTGGGGGCAGTTGGGGCTCTATAGGAAGAGGGGAGAAAATGGGGTACAGGGAAGCTCAGGAGTTTCCCTGGTGGCTCAGGTGGTAAAGAGTCTGTCTGCCACACGGGAGACCCAGGTTTCACCCCTGGGTGGGGAAAATCCCCTGAGAAGGGAATGATCCCCTGATCCCCTGGAGAAGGCAGTGGCTACCCACTCCAGTATTCTTGCCTGGAGAATCCCATGGATAGAGGATCCTGGCAGGCTACAGTCCATGGGGTCCCAAACAGTTGGACATGACTTAGTGACTAAACAACAATCAATATAAAATACTGCTGGACTTTTTTTTCTTAAATATTGTCTTTGAAATTCAGAACGTATTTTTCACTTGCAACACATCTTGATTCAGAGAAGCTGTTTTAAATGCTCCATTCCCATAAGGACCTGGTGATTACTCTATTGAACAGCACCACCTGGGCCTCTAGAACTTAGAGAAGGAAGTCCTAATTCCTGTTCTCAACGAGCTCGTAGTCATTAAGAGACACAAAGAGGCACAGAACAAATACAGTGATGAGGGAAGAGCCTTCAAACAAAGCTCACACCATTGGGCCCTGGTGGGAAAACAAGAGGAAAAATGGTCCGACCTGTAGAGAGTCACAGTGACCCAAACGAAGGGGGTTCTGTGATCTGGAACTGAGCTGAAGACTTGGAAGAGCTGTCACAACCCGGGACCCCATGTCCCTAGGCTTGACCTTCACCTCCTGGGCTTTCCTCCTTCAGATGACCTCAGTCTTCCTTGCAGGATCTGTCTCTCTCATCTAATTCATATTTATTAATAATGAAAGATGCTCTTAAAAAAACCCAACCTTTAAAACCTTTCCTTAATAATGTGTTACGATGATGACACTTCCTATTAATGATAAAAAACTAACTCTTCAATAATGATGATACAGCAACTAGGATGACTTCTGAAAAAGAATGATGTTTCTTCCTTATGCTCTTCTTATTGGATAATTAAAAATAGGTGGATCAATCAATTAATTGTAATATATGAAACCAGAAGAGTACTGCAAAAATATGAGAAAAAATTCCTTACCACTTTGGAGAGGGGAAGAACTTCTTCAGTATGACAACAAATTATAAAACTCGCCTAAAGGGTATATAAAAATTAAGAAAGCCAAAGGGAAGGAATCATAACAAAGATAAAAACAAACTAGAAAAAAAGTACTCAGAACACAAATCACACTTAGAAATGTAACTTCCTTAATCTGTAAGGATTCATAATGAACCGAAAGAAGATCAACGCAAAAATGGTAGACATGAACAACATTATAAAACAATTAGACCAACAGACATCTATTGAATACTCCAGTCAAGAACAAAATACATTCTTCTCAAGTGTGCATGGAACATTCTCCAGAATAAACCATATGCTGCTGCTAAGTCACTTCAGTTATGTCCGACTCTGTGCGACCCCATAGACGGCAGCCCACCAGGCTCCCCTGTCCCTGGATTCTCCAGGCAAGAACACTGGAGTGGGTTGCCATTTCCTTCTCCAATGTATGAAAGTGAAAAGTGAAAGTGAAGTTGCTCAGTCGTGTCCGACTCTTAGCGACCCCATGGACTGCAGCCTACCAGGCTCCTCCATCCATGGGATTTTCCAGGCAAGAGTACTGGAGTGGGGTGCCATTGCCTTCTCCAAATAAACCATATACTAGCTCATAAAACAAATATCAATATATTTAAAAGGAGAGCCATAATAGAACACATACCCTCCCACCACAATGGAATGAAATTAGAAATCACAAACAGGAAGGGATTGGGGAACTTCACAGCTATGATAAAATTGAAACAACACACTTTCAAATAACCAATTAGTCAAAGAAGATATCAAAACAGAAATTGTTAAATATTTTGAGATGAATGAAACTGAGGATACCGTATACCAAAACTTATGGGATATAGCTAAAGCAGCTGAAAACTTAGAAAGAAATTTTTGCCTATAAATGACTGCATTAAGGAAGAAGAAAAATCTCAAATCAATAACCTAATACTATTCAGTGACGCACTAGAAAATGAAGAACATACTAAAGGTAAAGCAAAGAGAGGAAGGAAATAGTACAGATTCGAACAGAAAGTAATGAAACTAAAGCTAGAAAAACAACAGAGTCCGTGCTGATGAACGTGTGATGGATCTTGTGGGGCCCTGGCCCTTCTGCTTGCCCAGGACTGCAGTAGAAACAGGAAAAGGCCGTTCTGGTCCCACCTTCTGCCCCAAGAGGAAGTGGTGAAGGAGGGAGATCAGGTTCATGGAGGGGAAGGGAGCCAGCTCTGGTAGACTGGCTGCTCTAAGAGATGTTATGTTACTTATTACCTGTCTTGTTTTCACTAGCTGTCAATATATTCCTGAAACTTAAAGCAGGCAGCACAGAGCGGGTGCTCCTATGGTTGTTGAATGATTGAATAAAGGCTGCATGTATGCCACTGTGTGGTTGTTATAATATTTAGTAATAAGCCTCCTAAAACTAAAAATTTCTGATTTTTTCAAAATTATTACATTGAATATATTTGAAAATAAAACCATATATGTTTTCTGATGACCTTAGTAGGTGACTTTCTAGAAGAGTAGAATCTGGGTCAACCCACCAAGCATATTTTGTACTTGTAAATATACAAGTGTATTTTTACTGTAACCCAGCCTCACACACACACTTGGGCACAGGTGCGTCCAGCTTTGGTTCCTGGAATTCAGTAGCTTTGATCTGATGTTGTGGGTCTTTCTTTGTTTTATTTTTCCTAACTGTGAAAAAAAAATTTCATATGATCCATTTATTTATTTATATTTTTGGCTGCGGTAGGTCTTCATTGCTGCACGTGGGCTTGTTCTAGTTGCAGTGAGCAGGGGCTGCTCTTCAGTGCAGTGCCCAGGTTTCTCATTGCAGTGGCTTCTCTTGTTACGGAGTGTGGGCGCCAGGCACGCGGCCTCAGTAGTTCCAGCCCTTGGGCTCATTCGTTGCAGTTCGAGGGCTCTAGAGCTCTGGCTCAGTAGTTGTGGTGCGTGGGCTTAGTCGTCCCACAGCATGTGAGATCTTCCTGCACCAGAGATGGAACCTGTGTCCCCTGCATTGGCAGGCAGATTCTTATCCTTTGTGCTCCCAGGGAAGTCCTAAATTAAGTTTTAAGAAAAGAATGAGGTTGCATCCTAGTTTCATGTAGAAATTCTTGTCATTGTGGATGCAGCCTCCTGTTTTGAGATGGTTTCAAAAAATCAAAATTGGTACTTAATTTTATCTTTTCACCTTCCCTGGAGACTATCGCATGCTTTCATTTCCTTATTTAGACTACTGATAATGGTGCAAAGCGTCTCCGCACTTGTGGAATAACTATTCTTCTGTTTTCCTAAGTGCCCTCATATATAGTCCTCATTTGAGTCCCATATATCCTGGGATGGAGTGCCTGTCCTGATGGGGTGGGTGGGAAAGGACTACTGGGGCAGAAGAGACTGTGTGGGGTGCTGGGAGTGTTCTGTGTCTTGACTGGGTGATGGCTACTCAGCTGCATACAGTTATCAAAGCTGGAGCAGCTACTTAAGAAGTGAGGATTACTGCAGGGAATGGTCTGTAAAAATAGAAACTATCAAAAGGAATCAACACAAAATTGTAGGGCTGAAAAGTCAAACAGCTGAAGTGAAAAATCCACACTACACGTGTTTAACTGTGCAATTGACCGGTAGAAGAAAGGATCGGTGAGCTTGACGATAGGACAAAAGAACACAGGACAGATAGCCTCTGCGTGTGCATTTCCTAAAGAAAGCGGAGTCCCTGGTTTATCTCTTCTTCTAGACAGGGAAACAGTTGGAGATCCCTTTGAAGAGTTTGTTGATATTATCAAACAATACAAGAAATAGCTACATTATCCACTAGCTAGAAGAGACTCGTATATTCATGAATCCATGACCTAAATACATAACTTTATATAAAAAGAAGCATGTGTGTACTTTCCTCCCCCTCCTTGCAGTCTCCTCTGGAGAAGCTGTGAGTGGCACAGGGGCAGGGGTGTATGTTCTTGCTGGGTGATTCACTCCTTCCTTCCCCTCTTTGTTCCTGCATGAGTGTGTCTCCTGCTGTGACTCAAGATTTCCAGGCACCAGGTTTCTTGGAGACTAGAATTCAGCCCCTCCTCCGTCCATCTCCTCCCTGCCCTTCCCCTGGGAAAGGGGCCCCAGCCGGGCCTAACTGCCCACAGCCTGCCCCAGTGGTGTCTCGGGTTGCACCTGGGCCTGCTAGGCTCCTGGAGGTGCAGACTGGCTGTGACAGAGCTGTCGGGAAGGTATCTTGCTTGCTGGGGTCCTCCTGTGGCCCCTCATTTGTGAGCCTCCTGCTACTCTGGGGACACCTTCTCTTTCTGTCCCCACTGGCCTTTCTGTCACCTTCTCAGTAGGCCTGGTGACTCAGCCCTGCAACCTCACAGAGACCCGTTTTTTTTTTTTTTCTCTCTCCTGGACCTTAGTCCCTAGCTCTTCTCCCTTTGAGTTGCTAGGAGGCTCCACAGTCAGGCTTCTGTCCCCTTCCCAAAGCCAAGGTGCTGAGTACAGAGCTGTATCCACTCCCAGGGGCTGCCCTTCTGCCCCTGCCCATTGGCCCCTCTGCCTCACCCTGAAGCCATGGCAGCCCTCCAGTGCCATCTCTCCTCTGCTCCACAGTCTGCTCCTGCTCAGTTATCCCGCTTTCCTCCAAACCAGCACCAGATGTCCTGTGACAGCTCACAATAGGAAACTCCCATCTTCCAGCTCTGTACCTTTTTTCCTGACATTTCACTTTTTCCCCAATCTCCCCACCCCAACATGGACACTACATCTCCTGTGGGGCTCTCTAACAGTTAGGAAGATAACCATGAGAAGATAAGTGCATTCCCAAGATGGCATGTATCTGTTGTTATGTTGGAGCCCTTCAACCATCCTTTCTCCCAAAAACCTCAATCACCAGCATCCTAAGAGCCAAGAACTTGTGAATATATTTGAAAATAGATTATATTAGATTCTTGATGATGTTCTTACTAGAACATGGGGCTTCCTAGAAGAAATAGAATATCTGGGTTAACCTAGAGGGGTATTTTTTCCTACACACACACACACACACACACACACACACAAATACCCATGCACTCTTTTGGTTCTTACCAACAGTTTGTTCATTTCGGTCTGGAGATTGGGGGAGCTATGATGTCAGGGTTGCTCACAACTGATTCCATGTACTTGTTCTGCCCCATGATGGAGAAAAGTCAGGCCCAGGACTGGAGTTGAGAAGTCAGAGGGTTTTATGTTGGGGCCGGGACAGGGGCAGGTCTGTACAGAGCTCTTCAGAATTCTGCAAGTGAATGAGGGCAGACCCTGGCAGAGTATTCACACCGTCAGAGGGAGCATGAGATCTTCAGAGGGGGAATGTCATCACCGTAGGAAGGGAAGACCCCGTGGGAGGGAAGTGGTCCAGACAAAGCTCACCCCCATCCTGTATGCCCTGGTCTGTAGCGGAAAGCAGGGACCTGCATTTCCTGGCTTCCCTGGTGGCTTAGATGGTAAAGAATCTGCCTGCAATGCAGGAGACCTGGGTTCAATGCTTGCGTCAGGAAGATCCCCTGGAGGAGGGAAAGGCAACCCACTCCAGTATTCTTGATTGGGAAATCCCATAGACAGAGGAGCCTGGCAGGCTATAGTCCATAGGGTCGCAAAGAGTTTAGCAAGATTGCAACTAACACTAACTGTTATAGAAAATAAACATACCATTATGGCAACAATCAGATAATACATAAAGGTTCCTATGAGCAATCTCTCTCCAGCACTGTCCTGTTTGGCTCTTGACTGCAGCTAAGGACAGGGAGAAATCTGCCCATGAAAAGATGTCCCAAAAGGTGATGGGGTGACACATGACGTCACCCATACCATTCTCAGCTGCCCCAGGAGAAAGAGTAATGGCAGTTACAGTGACTGCTCCCTCCAAAGCGGATTCATTCTGGTGTCTTCTTGTGTCCTTCCTCTAAAGGGGAGGATCCCACATGTGACTGGGCTTTTGAAAGCATAACTCCTTCACAAGAGAGGTCTGAGAGAAGCCTAGTGGTATTTGAATCTTGTTTAATGTTTTTTGATTGTAACTAAAGGGCAATAAGAAGTACCCTTTGCTGATCTAGAGGTGTCTTCCTTATCTGGAAGTTCTCTGCGTGGCATAATTCACAGGAAATCTGAAAACTTTTCCCCTAAGATCAGGAAAAAGACAAGGATGCCCCACTGACAACTTTTATCCACATAGTACTACAAGTCCAAGCCAGAGGAATTAGGCAAGGAAAAGAGGCATCCAAATAGGAAACCAAGAAGTAAAACTGTCACTGTTCTCAGATACATGATTTTATATATAGAAAACCCTCAAGACTCCATCAAAAACTCTTAGAATAAATGAATTCAATAAAGCTACAGGATACAAAATCAGCATAAAAAAACCATTGTATTTCTTTATATTAATAATAAACCAGCAGAAAGAGAAATTAAGGAAATAATGTCATTTACAATTGCATCAAAAAGAATAAAATTTCTAGGAATAGATTTAACCATGGAGGTAAAAGATATGCATATTGAAAAGAAGACATTGAAGAAGACACATCTGTGACAACATGGATGGGCCTTGAGGGCATTATGCTAAGTGAAATAAACAGGACAGAGAAAGCAACTACAATATAATCTCTATTATATGTGAGATCTTAAAAAAAAACAAGCTCAGAGATACAGGAAAAAACTGATAGCTGCCAGAAGTAGGAGGCAGCAGGGTGGGGTGGGAGAAATGGGTGAAGAGGATGAAAAGGCAAAAAGAAAAGAAAAAAGGACTGGATGTAAACTGAGAGTTAACAGACTCAAGAGAGTGTATGACTGCAGGCTTTAGCACAGGGACTGGGGAGGGTTTTGCGGGGCTGGTTAAAATGTCTCTTGCTTCCTCTTGGTTCTCAGTGTCATGGTAGGTGATGAGGCTGGGGGTACACAGGACCTCCACCAGCCCAAGTCATCAGTTGCATCCAATCTGCCTTGGGTTCTCTCTGGCAGCTCCCCTCCCCAGGACCAGCGTAGACTCCCCCCTCCCCTAGTTGGACTGTTAACAAAAGACCTGCCTCAGGCCTCAGGGGTCAAGGGACAAAATGTACCTTTTTTTAAATTTTTAAGTTAAAAACAAAACAAAACACGGGGATTCCCCGGTGGTCCAGTGGTTAGGACTCTGTGCTTCCACTGCAGGGGCACAAGTTTGCTCCCTGGTCAGGGAACTAAGTTCCCACATGCCATAAGGCAGCCAAAAATAAAATGAAACAAACAAACAAACAAACAAACACCTTTCTCCGACTTCCCTGGTGGTCCAGGGGTTAAGAGTCTGCTTGGCAAAGCAGGGACAGGGATTGATCCCTGCTCTGAGAAGATTCCATATGCTTCGGGGCAACTAAGCTCCTGCACCACAACTTCTGAAGCCTGGGCTCTACAGCCTGTACTCCACAACAAGAGAAGCCAGGGCAATAAGAAGCCCGCCCACCAGGACCAGAGAGTAGCCCCTGCTCTCCGCAACTAGAGAACAGCCAGTGCGCAGCAATGAAGACCTGGCACAGCCAGAAATGAATTAATTAATTAAAAATTTTTTTCCAAACAAACAAAACCCCAAACTTTCCTCAAGTCACACGGATTTATTGACTCTGGATGATCAGAATTCAGAGCTCTTAGTGGACATGTTGGTATTCTGGTCCACAATTTAAAAAAAGAAAAACAAAATCCAATACAGGGTCTGGCTGCCGGGCACTGCTGTGACAAACAACACATACGAAAGCTCTTCCCCACCCTGGGCCCCCACCAGGCTTCTGAGGGGGCAACTTCGAGAACACCTCCCAGGGCTGCCGGGCAGCCCAAGACAGAAACCCTTGTTTCCAGTCTGCAACATTCTGACAGGAAGCAGGCCTGTGGCGCTTCCTGTCCAGAAAGCAAAGGCAGAGAGGGATTTAACTCCTTTTGGAACCAGGCTCATCTGAGAGTAGATTATTCCTTTCAGTGGAAGAGGTTTTCATAATAAGGGTTCCTTTCTCTTTTTATGTTGCATGACTAAATGTGAAAGGTGCTGTAACAGACTTTGATGGAAACTTTTTAAAAAAAAAAACAAACAATTTGTACTTGCCTTGCTGTCATAAGCACTCATACCCTCGTAGGATAGAGGGCCCAGCACCAGTGAAGTATGGGGGACAGACTTGGGCTCAGGAACAGCAGAAGTATGGAGTCCGTGGGGAGAGCCCACACATATCAGAGACCCTCTGGGAGGTGAGAGGAAGAGTAGAAAAAGATACTGGGAACCCTGAGGAGTGAATGCTACCTTTTTAGGTACCATCAAAGGCACTATGGTACCTTTTTAAAAATAGATTTTATTTAAAAGCCAGTATTTATTGATTTGTCTGCCTTGGGTCTTTGTTTCAGCAGGGGGATCTTCCTTCCATCCTGTGGGTTTCTTTCCTTGTAGTGCATGCACTCTCTAGTTGTGGAGGGCAGGACTCAGTAGCTGGGGGTGTGCCAGCTCAGTAGCTTGAGGCATGTGGGATCTTAGTTCCCCCTCTCAGGGATCAAACCTGAGATCCCTGCATTGAAAGGCAGATTATTAACCACTAAAGCACCAGGGAAATCCTGATTTGGTAACTTGTTGATCCTGGCAAACTAGGGAGATGGGACAGTCCAGGGTGATTTGGACCCTTCTCTGAGCCTGATGATAGGAAGTGCTGCATTGCCTCAATGTGAATGGTGACCCCAGTTTGTGAAATCAGAGACATTCAGAGTTGTGAACATAAAAAATAGGACTTGGTGGATGTATTCATCTGCAAATAAAGTGTTTCAACTACATAGTCACAGCCAGGCCACCTTCTTTCTCCTGGATGCCACTTATATTGGGGCGGGGAGTTATTCACCAGACTCCAAAATGTTCTGTTGGGTAGAACTTCAGGTTTATAAAATAAAAGTGAAAAAAGTAAACTTAGAAACCGGTGCTAATGATACTTCAGATCTTTGAAAAGTAGAGTTCACAACAGGAAAATATGGTGTGTATCGTTTGCCTTTGGGAGCTTCCCTGGTGACTCAGTGGTAAAGAATCCATTTGCCAACGCAGGAGACTTGAGTTCCATCTTTGGGTCGGGAAGATCCCCTGGAGAAGGGAATGGCAACCCACTCCAGTATTCTTACATGGGAAATCCCATAGACAGAGGAGCCTGGCGGGCCACAGTCCATGGGCTTGCAAAAGAGTTCGCCATGACTTAGCAACTAAACAACAATTCTTTGCCTTTAAATAAATACTTATTTGTAATTCTATAGTAAAGTGATTATTAACACTATTTATATGATATAGGCCCAGGGCAAAAAGGTTCACCAGGTCTGTCTCATTTCCTAAGTACTTAAATCTCAGAAAGTGCAATGAGTCCTGCAACCTCCTCATTTTTCTAACAATTCAAGATTTCTTAGTTGACCCATCACTCCCCTACAGTACAGTACAGGGCACCTCTTGGATCTCCTTCTTGGCTGTCCATGTTCTCTGGCCTCCTTGGGGCCCTGGTCAATGAAGGGCGGGGCGGGGAGGAGCAGAAGCTGGGAGTGGGCAGAAGGCAGTAGTTAGAAGACAGGTGATTCATTCATTTTCTCAACCCGTGGGGCATTAGGACCTGCCTGGAACGAAGGCACAGACCTGCCTAGCGCTGAATGAAAAACCGTGTCACACGCAGTTCGCTGGCGGAAATTCCCCTTTTGGTAAAGCCCGGGCTCCTCTCCTGAGCCACGCGTGATTGGCTGGAAGTGGTAATGATTATATCAGCAAGCACTGGCTCATTCTCTACCGCGGGTGGCGCAATCCCAAGTAGAGGTAGGCTAAGCTAAACAGCTGAGCTCCGCTCTGCGCACCTCGCAGGGGTGATCGCGCGCCCCACAAAACACACTTTCATTTCTGATGGCTCTGGAGGCTGTCACCCCGCGGCAACCTGGACAGCGAACGCTCCCCGACCGCACCGGGCAGCAGGGACAGAGAGCAGCAGCCTCCTCGAGCTCCCGGGCAGGTTGCACCCAGGGCCCCAGGCCTCGACTCCGGGGCCCCTGGGCTCTCATCTTCACCGTCTTGGGTGTCTTGCTGTTGGTGAGTTCCCGCCGCGAGTCCTGGCTCCAAAAGGCGCTCTTGGTGGCCCGGAAAAGGCCCGGGCGCGCCTGGCTGGGCAAATCCCTGCAGGACCCGCCTGGGCAAGTCCAATTCGCGGCGTGTTGGTGGGGGGCCCGAGAGGAGTTCAGATCCCTGGCGTCTACTTGCTGCCTGGAAGATCTGGCTCCTTGGAGAGCCTGACCTCTGGATTGGCCCCAGGCCCTGGGAGCATCAGATCTCATTTCTTTCCTTTCCTTTCCCTTTTCCCTCTGCATACCCTCCTCACTCTTTTCTCTCTCTTGCTATTTTGCACTGCATGTATCTTCTAAAACGTGTCCTTTGTAAATCACTAAGTGTAGGCTCCATCTTCCCCCACCACTGCCTTAAGCACCCTTACATTTCCTTTTCTCTGAAAGGAGAACAACTTCAAAATTGCTTCCAGCTCCTTGCGCTTTATGAATAGAAACCACCAATCAACTCAGCTTGGGTCAGATTCTCACCACTTTCTTTCAGACGGGAGTTGGAGGCTCTGGATGTGTTTCAGCACTGCTGCTGCTGCTAAGTCGCTTCACTGATGTCCAACTCTGTGCGACCCCATAGACGGCAGCCCACCAGGCTTCCCCGTCCCTGAGTGTGCATTTTTAAGAAACTCACCGTGGGGAAAAATGTGCACACTTGGCACCGCCTTCTTGCATTGTTTGAGGCTCTTTTCAAAGCTGCTTAGAGGGTCAAATAAAAAAAAAATTGAGGGTCTAACAAAGTTACAGGAATCGTGAAAATACACATCTTTCATTGACCAAATTAGTACCAAAAATCTGGAAAGAAATAGCATTTTGTATTCACAGGAAGTATAGAATTCGTTTTTAAAGTATCGGTTTGTAATAGGTAGGACTCATGTTGAACACACGTGATGAATGGGTCTGGGTGCCTGGCAAGTATCCAGTGTAGCCATGTGCATTGTCTGTTGGGTAACTCCTTAGAAGTGGAATTGCTGGGTCAGTGGGTTAGATGATTTTACGCTTTTGCCTAGATAATGACAAACTGTTCTCCCAAAGAAGACTGGACCATTTTAACTCACACCAGGAGTCCACAAGGGTGCCCTATTTCCCTGCACCCTTGCACACTGAGCTCAAACGGTAAAGGATCTGCCTGTGATGCAGGAGACCAGGGTTCGATCCCTGGGTTGGGAAGTTCCTGTGGAGAAGGGGATGGCAATCCACTCCAGTACTCTTGCCTGGAGAATTCCACGGACAGAAGCCTGGCGGGCTACAGTCCATGGGATCGCAAAGAGTCGGAGACGACTGAGCGACTAACGCACGCACGCACTTGCACACTGAACTTTAACACTTTCCCACTCTAAGAAGTAAAGATGGGGCACCATAGTGTCATGGTTTTGATTCTTCCATTCCAGTAGAGTGTTTCAAGGATCCATGAGATTGCTGAGACTGGGAGTGGATAACCAGGAGACCCCCACGTTAGGACATAGGGGAGGGCACAAAAATTCAGACCAGAAAAGAACTAACACAAATCTTGACACAAATTCTTTCAGACAACAGGAGTTCTTCACTAGTTCTTCTAAGGCCAACATAACCCTAATACCTAAACCTAACGGAAACATTTGAAAAGAAGAAAAAATACTTTTAAATACCCTTCCTAAAAGCGGAGGCAAAATTCCTTTACAAAGCAAATAGTTAACCAAATTCTAGATCTTTAAAAACTATGGCAGAAACCATCACATAAAGTAACTATCCTCTAATTAAAAATGTAACACACACACACACACACACAAACCAGTGTAAAGGAGAAAAGCTATATGAACAGCTTAACAGATGCAGAAAAAGAATTTGAACTGACACTTAACCTCCTGTAATGAAAAGGGGAAAGTGTTAGTTGCTCAATCGTGTCCCAACAATCTGAAACCCCATGGACTGTAGCCTGCCAGGCTCCTCTGTCCATGGAATTCTCTAGGCAAGAATACTGGAGTGGATTGCCATTCCCTTCTCCAGGACATCTTCCTGACACAGGGATTGAACCTGGGTCTCCTGCGTTGCAGGCAGAGTCTTTACTGTCAGAAAAAAGTCTCATTTTATCAGGGTAGAAGGGACCTTCCTCCATATGATGAAGGCTACTCCCTCTTGGAGTCACATTAGAGATTAGGATAACTGAGGAAGGGGCATGAGGGAATGTTTTGAAGCAAGCTAATTTCCATGATCTAGATAGAGGGTTTGGATTTCCCTTAAGATTGTGCACGTCTTTCTTTGGAAATCTTAACATTAAAGTAAACTGTAAAGAAATACTGAGCTTGAGTTACTGACGTAATGCCAATGTATTAAGAGTTGCAGATATGAATTTCATCATAAAAATGAGACACTTAGGAGAATGGACAGAGGGGATGGATAGAGAAAGAAATATGTGATACACCTAGGTTACAGAACTTAGGTGGTGAGCATATAAGAGTTTAGTGAATGAATGTTACAACTTTGTTGGATGTTTGAAACTGTTCGTAGCAAAACATTGAGGGAGAGAGTCTGTGAGAGGAGAACCAGGGAAGAAAGGAAGGCATAGGATTGTGAGGGCAGGGAAAGGAGAGTCCACCAATTTGGGGTGACTCGGAGGAGGCCCGGACTGGGGAAGGGATGATTAGGGACACATATGAGCTTAGCTGTCCGCAAATACTTAACAGGTGGCATTTTATCTTGTTTAGATCCAGGCAGTTGAACTGGGCTCAACATAAGCTGTTTCCACTTTAACTTTGTTTTTCTTTCTTTTTTTCCTCTTCATGTCACTTTCTACTTTAAATCACTCCCAGATTAAAGTTACAAAACTATACAAAACCCTTTGTTTCCTGTATCATCTGAAACATAGCTGCTGACATGACAGATCCCATGACTGGACACTTGAATGTATATTTCCCACAAATGAGGACAGTCTCCTCCCAAATGACAATACAACCCTGAACATCAGAACACTATCATCAACACATTAATCCTGGTGGAAGCCTCAGACTTCAGTGATTTCAGACTGGCCCCATTGTGTCATTTTTAGCACAGCTGCTAACTGCTGCTGCTAAGTCGCTTCAGTCGTGTCCGACTCTGTGCGACCCCATAGACGGCAGCCCACCAGACTCCCCCGTGCCTAGGGTTCTCCAGGCAAGAACACTGGAGTGGGTTGCCATTTCCTTCTCCAATGCATGAAAGCGAAAAGTGAAAGTGAAGTTGCTCAGTCGTGTCTGACTGTTAGCGACCCCCTGGACTGCAGCCCACCAGGCTCCTCCATCCATGGGATTTTCCAGGCAGGAGTACTGGAGTGGGGTGCCATTGCCTTCTCCATTTTAGCACAGAGACTTGGCTAAAAACCCTGTATTGCTATTTCTTCTTTCTCCATGTGATTCTGGTATTTTGTGGAACACTGACCGCTTCCTTTTGGGGACCGCGTGTTGGATTAAAGCCACAAGTCCATTACTCAGTATGTGATTCTATATCCTGATTATGAAAAATTGTATGCATGACAGAACCCTCATTTGTGAAAATGTATGTGTATGTGTGCACGCACATGTGAGAAAGAAAGAGAGAGCCTGAGCGTATTCACACATACGGTCAAATAGAGGAAGTCAAGACACAAAATAATGGATGTTTTCTCTAATCCAGGGGATCTCTATGGTTTCTGTATTCTCTTATAAAAAAATTTTCCTTGCCCATACTTTCTGGGCTTCCCAGGTGGTACTAGTAGTAAAGAACCAGCCTGCCAACACAGGAGATGCAAGAGACTGAATTTTGATCCCTGGGTCGGGAAGATCCCCTGGAGGAGGAAATGGCAGCTCACTCCAAAATTCCTGCTGGGAGAATCCCATGGACAGAGGAGCCTGACGGGCTACAGTCCATGGGGTTGCAAAGAGTTGGACGTATCTGAGCACATACTTTCTGGAATAAACATATTTTAAGAGGAAGGAATACAGGGGGAAAAACTTAAGTGTAAGTTACTTGCTGGCACAAAAGGCCAAAGAACAAACATGAATGAGAGTTTAGAGCTGGGAAGAAAGATCCCAGTTGTGTTTCATTTTGCAGGTAGTGGTCAAGGAAATGTGGGGTGGGTCCTAGAAGGGGTGAGAGTGTGGAAGCCACTCATGCCTGTCCCTGCTTTGTCCCCATAGGTCAAAGCTGCTTCAGCCATGTCTGTAAGGAAGGATGAAATTCACCAGCAGTCATCAGCCCCACTGGAACGGAGCCCCCAGCAGAAGTTATGTCCACCAGGTAGATTCTAGGACTGGTCTCCAACCCTTGTCTTCATGTCTGTGTGTTTATTTCTGGCTGTGCCTGAGGCTGTGTTGCTGCATGGGCTCTCTCTAGTTGTGGAGAGGGGGGCCAGCTCTCCAGTTGCGGTACTTGAGCTTCTCCCTAGGGGGCTTCTCCTGTTGCAGAGCACAGGCTCTCGGGTGCACGGGCTGCAGTAGTTGCAGCCTGTGTGCTCAGTAGTTGTGGCTCCCGAGCTGTGGAGGACAGGCTCAGTATTTGTGACACGTGGGCTTAGGTGCTCTGCAGCCTGTGGGATCTTCCCAGACCAGGGATCCAACCCATGTATTCTGCATAGGCAGACAGATTCTTTACCACTGAGCCACCAGGGAAGCCCCTGACCTTTCTTTTTACTGTTTAATGTGCCAGCTATGAATGTGACTTGGATACGTGGCTTGTAATATATTTCTGTTGGCAGTACTGGTCTAGGGTATGTGTTAGATGAAGAATCAAAAGATGAAAGCCCGGTTGAGAAGAGTTCCCCTTGTGGATTCCACAGACGGCCAAAAGAGGCCTCCCCAGCCACACTGGCAGCCTCAGGGTATCCTGCGGGGATTTACTCACCAGCTTTTCCCTTCCTTCCCAGGATTCTATATGGAAGAAGCCATTAGAGGTTGTGCCCCATGCACAGATGGGATAGACTACACCAATCATTCAAACACCCTCCCTTCTTGCTTACTTTGCACGACTTGCAAATCAGGTACAGAACCTGTGGTCCCCCACGCCTGCAGTTAGAGTGCTGGGTGATGAGATGGGATTAAATGGGACGAGGAGTCAGAGATCTGATTTCCAGCCCAGCTAGGTTTTCATCTTGTCTTAGGTCAGTAAAATAATGAAAACAGAAGTTATTTGCATAACGCATGCCAACTGGTAGGGAAGTCTTTCAGAACACAGCTGGAAAGAGGAGAATAACCTGTCCCTTGATGGAGGGAGCTGGATGGTAACAGTGCAGAAGGCCTGGGGGAGTGGGGCAGGGCTGGGTTTGAGCTGTGTCATGTGTCTGATCCTGGGCCAGGCTCCTGCGGGCGCCATGCCCTCTGCTCTGGGGTCTCAGCCTCTCTCAGCCTTCATGACCTGAGGTCCCTCTGCCTCTCCGGCAGGGCATCACCCATTGAGACATCATCCAAGGGTTCCTGTCCATCCTACAGCGTCTCAGATTACACCTCACCCCAGCCCACTTCTTTCTGGGCTCTCTCATTTCTCTTCCCAACCCTGATGCAATCCGTAATGATGCACAGTCCCTTTTATGCCTCTATTGGTGACGCCTGAACAGTGGCTGTTCTATGGATGGTCTATGTGTGTTGCCACAGAAAATGACCACAAAATTACTTAAAAAAAGATTAATTCATTTATTTTTGGCTGTTCTGTGTCTTTGTTGTGGAACAAGGGCTTTCTCTAGTTGTGGTGAGGGGGGCTACTCCTTGTTGCTTTTCATCGTGGTGCACAGGCCCTAGAGCACAGGATCAGTAGTTGTGGCACACGGGCTTAGCTGCCCCGCAACATATGGAATCTTCCCAGACCAGGGATGGAACCTGTGTCCCCTGCTTTGACAGGCGGATTCTTAACCACTGGACCACCCAGCAAGCCCTCCGAATTACTTCTTGAACTGAGTGGATGGAGATCTGGGTTGTGAAGAAGGGTTGAGAGACATATGAGGGAAACACACTCTCAAAACCTTATCTTTGGTCTCTAGGAGAAGAAGAAAAAAATCGCTGCACCCCAACCAAGGACACTGAGTGTCAGTGCAAACCTGGCACTTTCCGTGGAGAAGATGCACCTGAATTCTGTCAAAAATGCAGCACCGGGTGAGACACAGGAGCCTAGGGGGGCTTCCAACCCACAGGAGACCCCAGTTTCCTTGTACCCACTTCTGTCTCCTGCTTCCGTGAAGCCCCTCCCACCTCCCAGAGCTCGTTGTGCCTGTGGGGTTTCCTGAGCCTGCAGCAGTGCTCCCTACCACCACTGTTTGTCCTGCATGGCTTTCCCAGTGGCCCCTTCCCACGTCTCCTCGGGAGGGGCCTAGAAAGACCGAAGTGCTGACAGCAGACAGAAGTCATGAGGAGGCCATGTGTGTGCTCCTTCAAGGTTCCTATAAAACCGGAGCCAACTTGACAGGCCTCACACCCAGCCCCTTGTTCCCCAGTAGCACCTGAATCTTTCCTCTTCGGGGACTCGGGGGCCAATAGTAATTCACTATCCTCTGATGCTCCAGTGTTGGCTGAGATTGGTAGGAAGAGTCAACAGGTGGATGAGAGGGCCTCATATTCAACTTTGACTGGAGGATGAGTCAAACTTGTGCCCACACCCTTCTGACCCTTGACCTGGACGAGGCCCCCCCTTGCCCCTCACAGAGCTTCCCGTGCAGCCCAGGGAGGCCAGGCGGGCCTTGCAGAGGAAGCCCAGCTCCTGAAGGACAGCTCTGAACACTCAGTAGGAGCCTGGGGGCCGCAGTACACAATCCTGGATCCTTTTCCCGCCCAGGGAGGGGGAGTAAGGGGACCCTCCCCTGCAGACAGCAAGAGCCTGTCTCCCCTCCACTGTCTTGTCAGGGGACCCAGGACGGGAGGCTGCCCCCTCTTTCTCCTCATCCAGCCAGCTGTCCCTGATGGGTCCTCCTGTGTCTGTACCCAGGTGCCCTGATGGGAAGATCATGGTTATGGACTGTACCCCCTGGAGCAACATCAATTGTGTGGACCAAGAATCAGGTACCCCGGCCCATGGGGAGGCTCCAGTTCCTGGAGAGCAACCATGAGCCAGAGACTACCCATTACTCCCTCTCCCTCCTCAGGCCCTCCTTCAAGGCTGATGATTGCAATAATTGTAATTGGACTTGTAATCACCGCTGTCCTAATCGGATGTATGGTATGGTGCTGCTTGAAAGGTGAGGTTCTAGAAGAGAAGGAGGAGGTGCTGGCTCCCTCCTCCATCTCCCCAATCCTCCTATTCCTCCTGGCTTGTCTCTGATCTAGTTCCCCAAGAAACCCCTCCTCGTCCCACCTCACCTGGTCCTATAAAACTGATCACATCGGGCCCCCAACTCAGCTGACGGTCCCCTCTTCCCCCTGGCCGAGTCTGGTGGGAGGAGGCAGAAGAGGGTGGTTCAGTAGCACTGCACAGAAATTTTACATGGGTTTCATTTTACTTCATTTTCTTCCCTCTCTTCTCCCTGAGGGTTCTCCAGATTCAGAATGTCCCGCTTGCAGTCACAGGCCCAGGGCTCTTTGTTCAGTGTCTGAGCCCCCAACCTGCACCCTGTCCCTAGGAAGGGAGGTGCGGCAAGAGTGCCCTCCCCACCACTCAGTGGATGTCTCTTCTCTTCTAGGTCTCTTTAATGAGTGCTGGCACAAGGTGATTGGTTTCTCCAGCATCTGGCGGCCTCAGACCCTCAGTAACTGCATCACAACAAAGCCCAGGGTGGACACGGTCTCTGGTTTGTCCTATGCTGTTGTCCCTGACTCTCTCAACTGGCCTGGGGGCTCTAGGCTGAATGTAGGAGGGAGACTGGCCTGCTGAGAGCTGTCCTAAGGCTAGTTGGCAGCGCTGGCCCTGTCCTTACTGTTTGAAACACCCTCACTCTGTAGCCCTGGGGCGTGGGGGGTGTCAGGCAGGGCTGCTCAGTTCCCCTTAGCATCACACCAGAGTCTGGGTGCCATCATCAGAGCCTAGATGTGCTGAGTCTATGCCCACTTGGGGGCACAGCACAGGTGTAGGTGGGAAGGGAGAACCCACTGTCTCCCCCTAGAAGCTTAGGGGTTTGTGGGTTTGTGATTCCTGGGTCAGTGCCTTGCTTTTTCGAGGCCCTTTTCTGGCGCTTATGTCCCCCAGGAAGGTCTGGGGCTCTGGACCATGCACACAACAACAGGCTGACCAATGGAGATTGACTTTCCATTCTGGTCCCTTGGCAGGAAAAGAAGCTGACAGAAGACAACGCCCAGTCCCGAGATGCAGCAAGCAGACTGCCTGTTGGTGAGTGTGGGGCTCTGGCCCTTCTGCTTGCTTGGGACTGTGGTAGAGACAGGGAGAGGCAATGGGTCAGGTCTCCTCTTCTCTGGGGAGGTGGTGATGGAGGGAGACCGGGGCATGGAGGGAAGGGAGCCCACCCCCTGCTCTGGAGAGAGACCAGGGCATGGAGGGGAAGGGAGCCCACCCCCTGCTCTGGAGAGAGACCAGGGCATGGAGGGGAAGGGAGCCCACCCCCTGTTCTGTTCCACTGGCAGCTCTGATGCTACTTCTCATCTGTCTTGTCACCACATCCCTCGTCTAGAACAGGGCAGGCGAAGGGTAATCACTCCTCCCATGACTGACCGAGTGATGGAGTCAGAGCTACATAATATTTTTCTGTGTGACTGTTACATACTTTTAAGCCGTTCCTCATCATAGTGGGAATTTCACATTTATTTCAAAAGTATTGTTGAATCTACTTGAAGTAAAATTTCTTTGTCAACATACAGAAGTATTTTCACTATGTATATGTGTGTGTGTGTATATATATATATATATATGAGGAGGGCATGGCAACCCACCCCAGTATTCTTGCCTGGAGAATCCCCATGGACAGAGGAGCCCAGCAGGCTACAGTCCATGGGGTCGCAAAGAGTCAGACATGACTGAGTGACTAAACATATGTATATTATATATGTATACACACACACTCACACACACACATACAGAGACATTTACAGTTTGGGGTCGTATCATTTCAATAGTTTTGAGGTTTTTGAGTATTACCTTAATTTATAAATTAATCTAGGAGGAATTGAGATCTTTTAGCTATTCTATATTTTTCTTATGAAAAGAGTTAGCATTTTAAGTTAAGAGTTTTATAATACCTCAACTCCATGTGTGTTTTTCTTCAGTAAATTGCTCGTTTCTTGTTGAGGCTGTATCTTTGTATTACAATGTTCTATAACCTGATGAGTTTATCCAACTCATAATTCATTATAGAATTTATTGTCATAATTTTTAACATTCATCCATCCACACATTCACATTTAAGTATTATTGTTGAACCATTAGAGGTTTATAAGAACACAATTGTATATAAAATAATGACTCTTCTGTCCGCTCCCCTCAAAGGTCCTGCATTGGTTTTGATTTGCTTATGGCTGCATCTGCCAGAATTTCAGAACAAGGTTTACTAGGCTCAGTTCTGTAACCTAGGACCCCCGGTTAAGACCAAGGCTGCTCTCCATTGTGTTTTACAGAAACCAGCAGCCCCTGAAGGATCTCAGAGGAGAAGATGGCTGCTGGTTCCAACAGACGCCACTGAAAGTGAGTGTTTTTTTCCTGGGCAGGGGATTAGGAGTGGAGGGAGGAGGGACTGTGTCCTAATTTCTGTCTCCATAGCGGTTAGGGCAACTCAGAGAGGGGATGGCTTGTCCCTGAACCATCAGGACTCTAATTCCCTCCCTGCCCCCTCCTCTTTTTCCCACCCTGCACCCCTCTGTCCTCTAACAGTGGCCCCTAACACCTCCCTGTCCTTCCCTCTTCCACCATCCTCTCTCCTCCCTGGTTGCTCAGGGCCAGGTTGACCCACTCTGAGACATCCGAGAGGTTGTGCTGTCCAGCAGGGCACCCCCTGGCCCAGGGAGGCTGTGGAGCCCCTGTCCATGCATGCTAAGTCTCTTTAATCATGTCTGACTCCTTGCAACCCCATGGACTGTAGCCTGCCAGGCTCCTTAGTCCATGGGATTCTCCAGGCAAGAATACCGGAGTGGGTTACCATGCCCTCCTCCAGGGATCATTCCAACCCAGGGATCGAACCCACATCTTACATCTCCTGCATTAGCAAGCAGGTTCTTTACCACTGGCGCAACCTGGGAGCCCTGTGGAGCGCCTGAACTGTGGCTAAATCTGATGAGCTGTAGTACATAACTCGATACTGTAGTTCAAGGAGTTGGTAGAAAAAATGACTATAATTTGTCTCGTTAACAGTTTTTTTTTTTTTTTTGTATATTGATTACATGTTGAGGGGCTTCCCTGGTGGCTCAGATGGTAAAGAATTCGCCTGTAATGCAAGAGAACAGGGTTCAGTCCCTGGGTCAGGAAGATCCCCTGGAGAAGGGAATGGCAACCCACTCCAGTATTCCTACCTGGAGAATCTCATGGACAGAGGAGCCTGACAGGCTACAGTCCATGAAGTCACAAAGAGTCAGACACACAACTGAGCAGCTAACACTACATATTGCAGTGAAAAAATTCTTAACTTACTTTTAATTGGAGGATAATTGCTTCACAATGTTGTGCTTATTTCTGCTGTACAGCAACATGAACCAGCCATAGGTGCACATATATCCCCTCCCTCTTGAGCCTCCTTCCAACGCCCCCATCCCACCTCCCTTAGGTTATCACAGAGCACCGGATCGAGCTCTCTGTGTTATCAAGCCACTTCCCATTAGCTATCTATATTACATATTGAAAGGAAATTTTTTAGAATACTTTGAGTTAGTACCATATTTTATGAAAACTAGTATTGTTATTTTTCATGTTTTCAGTGTAACTGTTAGAGAATATAAACTTGTGTTGGGTGCCCTCCTCATGTACTGTGGATGGTGGTATGCACAGCATTTCACACACACAGCGTTGAATCTGCAGCACAGTCCATGAGGCGGGTGGTGTTTGCTCCATTTTAAGGTTAAATTCTTGCTTGGAGTCTGTCCCCATCGAGCTGTACCGCAGGGTCAGGCAGTGAGGCCGAGCGGGGTGTGAGGCCGGAGACCTTCCTCCCTCCAGGCCTTTGCTTTGTCCCCAGTGCAGAGGTGGCAGCCAGGAGGCCTCACCCTCCTGAGAAAGGCAGGTGCCCTCCTCTGAGGTCTGTTGCCCCTCGCTGTCCCACCCTCTGTCTCCTATCACAGATGCCTTCTCCCTGTGTGACAGCAGTCTCCTCTTCCAGATGGGCCCGCATCCCCTGCTTGGGGCAGGACTCTCTGCTGACCTGGACTGCCCCCAACTGCTCTGGCTGCTGGCGAAGTCCAATGCCCAGTGCCTGTGTGGCTTGTTTGCTGCTGGGAAGCAGGTCAGGGGCGCAGAGCAGCAGGCTTACCAGCAGGGGGAGCTCCTCAGGTTCCCATCCTGAAGTCTAGGCCTGAATTGAGGGTCCTTTGCCTTTGTGAAAGCCCGTTCCAACTCTGTCTCTGTGACTTTCCCCCAACCTAGGCCTGAAGCTATTCTTCAGTGAGTTTGCAGCTATCTTTTCCTTGTGACTTCTGTGATTCGCTCCTGAGGCAGTTGGGCCTCACATGAAATGAGATCCTTGTGACCAGAGAATAGGCCTGGATCTCTCCACATGCCTTGTGTGATGCTGCCAGTCACCAAGAAGGGACAGGGGACCTCAGTCAACACCCCGATGGATGCCTTGGAAATGCTGGGGCAAAGGTTGACAAATGAGACAATTCAAGAGTGCCTGCGGAACTCAGGAAAGTATTAACATGTTTATGAAGAAAGTGAGACAGGCTCTGCTGTGCCCTGACCGTTTGAGGACCTCAGTCTTTCAGTTCAGGACACACTGCTAATAGACTTCTAGTTTTTATTTGTATTTGTTTGAAATTTGTCATTCATGTTAGTATGTATGCATTTAGTGATGTAACTTATAATGAAGGTGTTAGTCACTGAGTCATGTCCAACTCTTTGCGACCCTATGGACTGTCCCCACCAGGCTCTTCTGTCCATGGGGTTTCTCCAGGCAAGAGTACTGGAGTGGGTTGCCGTTTCCTTCTCCAGGGGATCTTCCCTACCCAGGGATGGAACCTAGGTCTCTTGCACTGCAGGCAGACTCCTTACCAACTGAGCCACCAGGGAGGCCCCGTAACTTGTAATATACATCATTAAAGTGCAAACATCTTATATGTCTTGGTACTTTCATGTTTGTGCATATATATGTATGTGTAGAAAAACATTTTGCAAATATAATTTCTAGGTTTATGTGGGCTACCTGGTTGAGTACTGGCAATCTAAATAAACTAGAAATACAAAAGGAGGGCATTCCCTGGCTGTTCAGTGGTTGGGACTCTGCCCTGAGAGCCCTGAGTTCAATCCCTGGTCAGAAAGTAAGATCCCACGAGCCATGAGGCAAAAACAAACAAACAAAAACCTACAAAACAAGAACAGCAATAAAGGAGAGCAAGCCCACTGCTGGGGGAATTTGACCACTTTGGGATTGCCTGGCGACTTCTTCAGGGTCCAGGCTTTAAACATGTCAACTTTATAGTTGGGTGAATATTTGTATTTTTCATAGAGAGATGTTAACAAGTGAGCAGAGAGGGAGCGGAATTGGCACCCCCGTGTTGTGTCTGGTGACCGTGAACTGGGCTGTCATTCCCTGGGCTTCCTCCTGCTCATCTGGGAGGTTAGGGTGGGACGTGGGTTAGATATGAGTGTCAGATAGTTTCTGTGTCACGTCTGCTCTTATCAGTGACCTTCATTCCATCTGGGCTCAAGGAAGAGAGGACAAGGATCTGCCATAGTTTCTGGGAGGAAGAATGGATGGGCTCCTTGGTTATGTTCAGTGTTGGCTTGCTCCTCCCTAGATGGGCCCCCCTTGATACTGGTGCTCTGAGCCCAGAATTGCCTTTTTGTGTTTGAATTGGCTGATTAAGGATCTCAACCCCTCTGTAAGCTTTGACCTTCTGCAGAAAAGACACAGAAATGATGATTCTTAAATACTGTGAGAACTGACCTAAAATGCCTGCTATATTAGGGTTTTGTATTTTATTTATTTATTTATTTATTTTTTTAACCTTCTGCCAAACCCTTCTCCATAGTATTCCAATCACTGCAGGATAATTTAATAGCAGAAGCAATTCTCAGGGAGGTTTTTGGTCTAGTCCATCTCAAGGCTTGTATGTTGTCTTCCCAAGGTTGATGTGACTGGTGTGGTCAAAACTGGAATTGCCTAAAATGTAGGTACAAATGGATATAGTGTGTGGAGTTCTCTTGTGTTTTGAGAAGGGCCGACCCCCGTGGTCTTGGTGCTACATCCCTCTGGCCCTGATGTCCCTCCCTCTCCTGGAAGTCAGGTGTTTCCTGTCTTTGCTGTTCCTTCTGTGCAGGACACTCTGCCTTCATCCCCAGGAGGAGATAGAAATGAATTCCTGGGACTTCCCTGGCGGTTCAGTGGTTAAGACTCTGCACTCCCAATGCAAGGAGCCTGGGTTCAGTCTCTGGTTGGGGAACTGAGATCCCACACACCACAACTAAGCATGTGCTCCGCAACTGAGCCCATGTGCTGTAGAGCCTGCACATCACAGTAGAGGAGCCTGTGTGCTGCAGTGAAGAGTCTGCCCAGCTAAAATAAATAAATAAGATACAATAAAATTTGAAACTGTCACCTATATGTTACAAAAAGCATGTGCATTTGTAAAACAGTTTAAAAAAGTAAATAGTCAAGTGTCAGGTCACTTGTCCCTTTCTCAGAAGACTTCCTTGAGTGCCCATTAGAGTATCAGCCTTGTCAGTATTTGTCATGTATATTCATTTGTACACATTTATTGTGTGTTTTACTAATGAGAACCTTCAAGAAAAGTGAAACTTGACGCCTTTGTTGCTTTCCGGTGGGTGCTTAGTCGCTCAGTCGTGTCCGACTCTTTGCGACCCTGTGAACTAAGCCTGCCAGACTCCCCTGTCCATGGGATTCTCCAGGCAAGAATACTGGAGTGAGTTGCCATTTCCTACTCCAGGGGATCTTCCCGATCCAGGGATCGAACCCGAGTGTCCTGTGTCTCCTGCACTGCATGCGAGTTCTTTGCCTGCTGAGCCATCCGGGAAGCATTACTGCTTTATGCCAATGCAAATGTTACAATTTAAAGTTTTACTTGAAGACTGGATGCCTGTTCAGGTTTCTCCTCAGTACTGAATTTGTGACCAAATTAAATATGCAATTTCCACATGTACACCCGTGGTGGATTCATGTTGATGTATGGCAAAACCAATACAGTATTGTAAAGTAATTAGCCTCTAGTTAAAATAAATAAATTTAAATTAAAAACATTTTTAAAAAGCAACCGTAATACTATATATATCTCATCTAAAAATTGGATAATAAAAATTCATTAAATATACAAAAATAATAAAAAAAATAAATATGCAATATCATATACAAATTTTATAATTTTAGTAAACGTGCAATTTTATGATTTTGAATAAAATTGAATATTCAGTGTTATATACAAATTTTGCAATTTTCTATAAACCTGCAATTTAAAGAATTTGTGGCCGAATTAAAAATGCAATGTTATATACAAATTTTATAATTTTATATAAATAAGCAATTGGATGAATTTGTGACCAAATTACATGGCAGTTACATAAAAATTTTGCAATTTTATATAAACATGCAATTTTATGACTTTGTGACCAAATTAAATATGTGATGTTATATACAAATATTATAATTTTATATATAGTTTTATACAATTTGACAAATGTGGAATGTTATAAAAAGTATAAGAACTATCAAAATGTTAGAAATTATATAGTTTTCCATAAATATACAATTGTATGAATTTGTGATCAAATTAAATATGTAATTGTATATAAAAAGAGGCATGTGTGTGTTTTTCCCCCATCCTCTGGTTCTCTGGAGCAGTTCTGAGTGAAGGGTACAGGGGTGTGTTCTTGCTGTGTGACCCACTCCTTCCTTCTCCCCTTTATGCCTCAGGCTCATCTTGCATGGGTGTGTCTCCTGCTCTGACTCAAGATTTCCAGATGCCAGATTCCTGGGGGACTGGAATTCAGCCCCTCCTCTGTCCACCTCCTCCCCACTCTTCCCCTGGGAGAGAGGCCCCAGCCTGGCCAGGCACCTGCACAGCCTCCCCCTGTGGTGTCTGTGTCTCTGAGTCCTGTCTGGGCCTGCTGGGCTCCCTGGAGGTGCAGACTGGCTCTGACAGAGCTGTTGGGAAGGGCTGGTGGGGCCCTGCTTGCTGGGGTTCTTCTGTGGCCCCTCACTTGTGAGCCTCCTGCCACTCTGGGGCCACCTTCCCCTTCTGTCCCTGCTGTCCTTTCTGCATCCTCATCACAGTGGGTCTGGTGGCTCAGCCCTGCAACCTCATGGAGACACAACTCCCTTCCCCTGGACCTTAGGATAGGATCCCCCACCCACCTAGATTTCCTGGGGGAGCCCCGTGGTCCCAGCCCTGTCCCCTTTCCCAGAGCACAGGTGCTCGTGCAGAGCTGCACACCCCCTGACTGCCCCCACTCCTGCCTGTGAACGATTACATATTACATCAGGAGTGGGAAGAAAAATATTTTAGATCACAAATCAGGAGGAAGAGGTGAATTTATAATTACTTGAAAATAAATTCTTGAAAAGCAGTGTTGCCTGTGTGAGACCCCTGTATCAGATCACCTAAGTTGTCCTTGAATGGAGAAGACTGACCTGGCCTCCATTTGTTTTTAGGTCTGTTAACACTTTATGAGAAGCTGAGGGGTGGGGGGTGGGGGGGGTGAGGGTGTTAGGGGCAATATTATATAATCAACAGGCTTGAACTTCCCTGGTGGCTTACATGATAAAGAGTCTGCCTGCAATGCAGAGGCATGGGTCCAATCCCGGGGTCTGGAAGATCTCCTGGAGAAGGAAATGGCAACCCACTCCAGTATTCTTGGCTGGAGAATCCCATGGACAGAAGAGCCTGGCAAGTCCCAGTCCATGGGGTCACAAGGAGTCGGACATGACTGAGTGACTAACATTTCACATATGGGATGCATCTGAGCAGTTTTACAGGTTAGGTAAGAGCACGTATTAGTGGACATTAACCTAAAACTTAGTGTTTTAGAACTACAGTCTTATTCTTGTTGTTCAGTCACTCAGTCTTGTCCGACTCTTCGTGAGCCCGTGGATTGCAGCATGCCAGACTTCCCTGTCCTTCACCATCTCGCAGAGTTTGCTCTAACTCATGTCCACTGAGTCGGTGATGCCATCCAACCATCTCATCCTGTCGACCACTTCTTTTCATGCCTTCAATCTTTCCCAGCATCAGAGTCTTTTCAAGTGAGTTGGCTCTTCCCATCTGTTGGCCAAACTATTGGAGCTTCAGCTTCAGCATCAGTCCTTCCAATGAATATTGAGGGTTGATTTCCTTCACGATTGACTGGTTTGATTTCCTTGCTGTTCAAGGGACTCTCATGAGTCTTCTCCAACACCACGGTTAAACAAAGCATCAGTTCTTCGGTGCTCAGCCTTCTTTATGGTCCTACTTTCACATCCGTACACGACTACTGGAAATACTAGAGTGTTGACCAGACGGATATTTGTTGGCAGAGTGATGTCTCTGTTTTCTAAAATGGCATCTAGGTTTGTCACAGCCTTTATTACATCACCATTTCTAATGGTTCAGTGTAGGTTGGTTCTCTGATACTGAGTCTCACCAGACTGGGGCTGTGGTCCCTTCAAGGCCTGAATGGAAAAGGACGTGCTTCCAAGCTTACACATGAGGTGGGGCTGGATTCAGTTCTTGGGGCAGTTGGCAGGAGGCTGTCCTTTGTCCTTGTGATGTGGGCCTCTCCATTGATTGTTTAGTCGTCACTCAGTCATGTCAGACTCTGTGAAACCCCATGGCCTGTAGCCTACCAGGCGCCTATGTCCGTGGAATTCAGGCAAGAATACTGGAGTGGGTTGCTATTTCTTTCTCCAGGAGATCTTCCCAACCCAGGGATCAAACCCAAGTCTCCTGCATTGGCGGGCGGATTCTTCACGGCTGAGCCACCAGGGAACCCAGTCCTCTCCATATGTTTGTGTGTACCTGCTAAGTCGATTCAGCTGTGTCAGACCCTTTGCGACCCTATATCAGGCTCCCTCTGTCCATGGGATTCTCCAGGCAAGAATACTGGAGTGGGTTGCCATGCCTTCCTCCAGGGGATCTTTCTGATTCAGGGATTGAACTGGCATCTCTTAGGTCTCTAGCAATGACAAGCGGGTTCATTACTCCCAGTGCCACCAGGGAAGCCTGGACCTCTCCATCAGTTCAGTTCAGTCGCTCAGTCGTGTCCGACTCTTTGCGACCCCATGAATCGCAGCAGGCCAGGGCTGAACAAAACATGGCGGCTTGTTTCATCAGAGCAAGTGAGTGACTGGGGCAGGGGGAGGGGAAGTCACCATCCTTTTACCTTGATCTTGAGACATCCCACTGCTTCTGTTGATCATTTCTCGGTATTTTGTCTGAAATTCTGACAGGTCTGAGATCCTACTTGCGAGTTAATGAGTTACCCTACCACAGTTATTTATGTGAGTCTTTATGAGTGTGCATGTATACCTGGGTAGCATGTATATACCAGTATACAAGTGTATGTGTATGCATACAAACATACATGCTAGCCAACTGTGCACACACCATCCCGTCATGAGATCTCTGGATCAAGGATCAGACTGTTTCGTTGCCAAGTAAACGTAGCCCTGGTTCCCCACAGCGGGAGAGGGTAGAGGCACATGTACCTGTGTGTGCAGTGGGGTTTATGCATCAATTCCAGGTTGTGAAACTCAGAGCTTAAATAGATGGCTGACACATCTACTCCTGCTCTCCTCCTCAGTAAGAAAGATCCTGTATTTTCTTCTGGAATAGAAACAAAGTCTCTTTTGGAGGAAAGAAGCCTAGAATATGAGTACATGGCCCTGATCGGCAGGGGACAACCTCTAGTCCCTACAGGGCAGTAGCCAACCTCTCTCTTCTAAGGCGTGTTGCATGCTAAGTCGCTTCAGTCATGTCTAACTCTTTGCAACCTTATGGACCTTAGCCCACCAGGCTTCTTTGTTCATGGGATTCGCCAGGCAAGAATACTGGAGTGGGTTGCCATGCTCTCTTCCAGAGGATCGTCTTGGCCCAGAGATGGAACCAGCATCTCTTAGGTCTCCTGCATTGACAGGGAGGGTCCTTTACCACTAGCACCACCTGAAAAGTCCTGTTAACCAAACAGCCTTTAAGCAAAGTTGCCCACAATCTTTGCTCAAAAAACTTAAACTTTAAGCAAATCTGAAAAATGTCATGTCCATTTTATAAATTGAAGATAATAGGATTAAAGGCCAGAAATTTGTCCCCAGTACTAAAGATAAACAGGGTGCACACAGTCTCTCTGCCTGGATGTTAAACATTCAGTCTATGGAATTTCATTAAATACATATAAACTTTTAAAGATTTTTTTTTTACATCCCCCAATAGTTTGAGTTGGACAAATAGAAAATACAACACTAAGTTTTTGGAATAGATTTCCACAAAAACATGAAGTGACTTTTCACCCATCCCT
This sequence comes from Bos indicus x Bos taurus, assembly GCF_003369695.1. Classification (NCBI taxonomy): domain Eukaryota; kingdom Metazoa; phylum Chordata; class Mammalia; order Artiodactyla; family Bovidae; genus Bos; species Bos indicus x Bos taurus. The sequence goes on along the minus strand of NC_040083.1, from coordinate 70,253,990 downwards.
TTCCTGGGTCCTGAGTCATCTTTTCCTCTTTTTTCTTGACTCCTCAGACTCAGGTTTTACCATGTCTCAGCACTTGACTGCTCTTCCTCTGGTTTCTTTTGTCTTTTCTGTCCCCTAGGGCACACCTCATGCTCTCCCTGCTGAATCACAGCAAAAGGTCTCTGGCTTTGACAGCTCTCTCTGTCCTCCGTTATGCTACGATCCCACAGGAGTCTGGAATCTTCCTGATGCAAACCGCTTCCCAGGATTTCCACCCCTCCCTCCCTGGAGAGTGTCCAGACAATGTCTTAATAAGCACTTGGCTTTTGCTCCATTCTCTGAGTTGCTGAAACCATATCCACACTAATGACCATTTTAGTCTACCTATTAGCCTTGTTAAATAATCATGGATTATAGAGACATTTGGGCTTCCCCGCTGGCTCAGATGGTGAGGAATCTGCCTGCAATGCAGGAGACCTGGGTTCAATCCCTGGGTTGGGAAGATCCCCTAGAGAAGGGAATGGCAACCCATTCCAATGTTCTTGTCTGGAGAATCCCCTGGACAGAGGAGCCTGGCAAGCTAGTGTTCATGGGTTGTAAAGAGTTGGACACAACTCAGTGTCTAACACACATATAGACATTTATGTGACAAAATGTTTTTGTAGTATTATTCAATTGTCAAAAACTTCAAAATAATTAAAATGTTCCCAGTGGGATCCTGGTTAAATTACTGGTGTTAGACCCATACAGTATGTTAGGGAGTTATCAAAAGTAACATTGTAGCAAAATAATTAAGGAAATGAAAAAATGTTGAAAAAAAAGTGTTTAAAAATGTTAAGAGGAAAAAACAAGATTATTAATAGTATTTACCTGTGGTGGTTTTAAGGCAGGTGAACAAATTCTTTGATCTTTTTCTTTCAAGATATATTGCTGAACATGGGGTGCAATTAGTGACTCATCTGTTATCATCAGGACATGGCAGAGGTGGCTATACATGACCAGCTGCTAGAACTGGGCTCTCCCTTCCAGATCGAAGGGCCAGCAGCAAGCCATCACAGCAAACAGGTCCTCAGGACAGCGAGGTAACCGTCTTTTAGGGCACGCAGCCATGTCAAAGGGGTCCATGTCCACGTAGGGCATTTGGCCCAGAGTCAAAAGCTAGCTCCCACAGCATCACTCTGAAGGCCCACAGGTCACTGGCACTGGAGAACTCATTATTAACCAGACTTTCAAGGGCCGTCCACCAACCCGCCTGTTTTCATTGTCCCCCAGGCAATGACATAGTCCATGGGGAACAAGTCTCTGGAGACGGCATTGTCTGCGATCTTAACTTGAAGTGTGTCCTCAGCGATACAGTTCCCAACAGCCACATCTTGGTGGATGACTCCCCTGCTGGACAGATAGCTCATTCCTCAGGCAATCTGAACAGTCATGTGAACCAAGTCTTGTTGAGAAACCGCCTGTGGATTATGGGCCTCTACTAATTGACACTGCCGTAAAACCAATCTATTGCTACAGCTAAGTCACTTAAGTCGTGTCTGACTCTGTGCGACCCCATAGACGGCAGCCACCAGGCTCCCCATCCCTGGGATTCTCCAGGCAAGAACACTGGAGTGGGTTGCCATTTTCTTCTCCAATGCATGAAAGTGAAAAGTGAAAGTGAAGTCTCTCAGTCGTGTCTGACTCTTAGCGACCCCATGGACTGCAGGCTACCAGGCTCCTCCATCCATGGGATTTTCCAGGCAAGAGTACTGGAGTGGGGTGCCATCACCTTCTCCGAATTCATGTAAGCCAATATCCCCATGGGCTTTTCTCCTTCTATACACACCCTGCTGATAGGAAGAAGATTTCTGTAATGAAGACCTCATAGCTTACAACTCTCAGTGAGTATCATTGTCACCTGAATTTCAGAAGCTTGATCTTTAACTGTTTTTACAAATACTTGCTTTTTTTATTTGGATCTTTTTCTTTTTTTCCTTTAGCCACAGACTTTGTTGTTTGAATATTTGCAACTATTATTCTATACACTTTTAATTTCTTCCAAAACGCTATGCTCCATATTGCTAGGTCACTTCACTCTCCATTTTATTCTACATTTCCATCAAGCAGTGTTTCCCCAAATCACAATCTGCCTGATTGTGTATTGTTGTTGTTCAGTTGCTAAGTTGTGTCTGTCCCTTTTTGATGCCATGGACTGTAGGCCACCAGGCTCCTCTGTTCATGAGATTTCCCAGGCAAGAATACTGGAGTGGGTTGCCATTTCTTCTCCATATTTGGATCCTTTTCATCTACTAAAACCCCATGGAAAATATGCTCAAAAGTATCTTATTGAAATTCATCTTTTAGAAGTATCCTCTCCCTGGATATTGCAATATCCTTCACCTTAGCGTTGGCCTCCAAAAGCATGACACTTCTCAGGTCATTCTTCTGACTTCTTTGAAGAGAGAACCCTGCTTGAGTGCAAATAAAAACAAAAAACCAAACTCTGTTGCTATTTCAGATACGATATCATCAACATAGCTCCGAAGTGACAATGCAAAACAATTTTTTAAACAAAAGCATGTTTATTATGCAATCTGAGACAAAGTGCAATCAGGAGGGAGCCTGATTATACTTTAAAAGAAAATGCACTCAGGAGTGAGTCTGGAATCAGAAGCAGCTTTGGTATTTGTTGGACTGTCATCCTCAGCCACTTTTGCCAAAACACGCAGAATGGAAGGGTCTGGCGCCCCGTGTGCTGGGCTGCAGGCCCAATTTCTTAACACAGGGCAGATTAACTGGGCCAACCACCCCTGTGCTCAGTGGGCAAAGCTGAGTCGCTCTCCTGTCCTCGTGGGGCCAGCGGGAGGGACTGACTGAAGACAAAGCACCGTGGGTTACACTTCAGAGGGGTGTGCTGCAGGAGGAGGGTGCCAGCCAGTTTTACTGATTGCAGCCCCATCCACTTCTTCTTCCATCTTCCTGGCTTCCTCCAATTCTCCTGGATTTAACACCAATTAACCTCAACTTCGGCCCCTTACCTAGATTTCTCAAGAATTTGATCTGGCTATAAATAGGAGGAGGAAAAAAATAAATAAGAAAACCTTTTTGCTGTGCTCAAAGACTCTGCATAACCATCCTGCTTTTAAAAAGCAGAGTATAGCACCAGAACACTACATCTTATTCCCTTTCATTTCCTTTTATAATAGTTGAAAATAACATGAGGTGCTTTGGCTGAAAGTCAAGCTTGTTCTAGACCCGTGACTACCCTAATAAAGCCACAGTTACACAAAGGCTCTGCAGAGTTCCACCTTCCCACCCCACGACACAAACCCCAGTTCCTAGCTAGAGACCTGGGCCAGGATGCATTTCTTGGTCAGCCTGCTCTCTTACTTCTTCTAAGCAGAAGCAGGAAATCTGGAAATGAGTTTTCTAAAATAAAGCAAGGCACGTTCAGGAGATGGTTAAAATGGCAATAATTTCATACTAATTATTTTTCTAGATCATTTGAGGTACTGGAGAAGACTCATGAGAGTCCTTTGGACAACAAGGATTTTGGCCAACTGATGGGAAGAACTGACTCATTGGAAAAGACCCTGATGCTGGGAAAGATTGAGGGCAGGAGGAGAAGGGAGTGACAGAGGATGAGATGCTTGGATGGCATCACTGACTCAGTGGACATGAGTTTGAGCAGACTCTGGGAGATAGTGAAGGACAGGGAAGCCTGGCATGCTGCCGTGCATGGGGTAACAGAGTCGGACACAACTGAGTGATGGAACAACAGCAACAAATGAGGATTAAAGTCATGGACACTGGATGCTCAGTGTATGGGACTATTGAATAAATTCACTCTGTTACTGTTGAATCACTGTGATTACTGCAAATGTAGAAACTGCCTGGAATTCCCCTTTCAAAAAAAAAAATTTTTTTTTTTAGGACTTTGATGTTGGGCCTGTGGTTAAGCATCCACCTGCCAATGCAGGGGAGACAGGTTCTGTCCTTGGTCCAGGGATATCCCATCTGCCATGGGGCGACTACGCCGGTGTGCCATAACTACTGAAGCCCACACGCTCTGCAGCCCATGCTCCAGAACAAGAGAATCCACATCAATGAGAAGCCCGTGCATTGTATCTAGAAAAAGCCTGAGCATAGCAATAAGATCCAGTGCAGCCAAAAATAAATAAATACGTGAAAAAATAAAAAAAAGATTAGTTCATGTCTAAAAAAAATTAGCATTGTTCAAGGTAATGCTTGCTTGCAAGCATTTGGTTTGTTGGGGGAAATAATTACACTAAAGTAAATTTTATCATATTAAAAAGGCCTCTCTTATAAACAGGGTCAAACGTTGTATATTTTAAAATAATATTTATTATATGTTTTGTTAGATATATTTGCTGCAGAAGATTAAAATGATACATATATATAGAAGCCTCACTGTTTTTCCATCATCTAGACATAGCACTCTCAGCACATTCAGTTCAGTTCAGTTCAGTCGCTCAGTCGTGTCCTACGCTTTGCAACCCCATGAATCGCAGCACGCCAGGCCTACCTGTCCATCACCAACTCTCCGAGTTCACCCAAACTCATGTCCATTGAGTCCGTGATGCCATCCAGCCATCTCATCCTCTGTCGTCCCCTTCTCCTCTTGCCCCCCATCCCTCCCAGCATCAGGGTCTTTTCCAATGAGTCATCTCTTCGCATCAGGTGGCCAAAGTATTGGAGTTTCAGCTTCAGCATCAGTCCCTCCTATGAACACCCAGGACTGACCTCCTTTAGGATGGACTGGTTGAATCTCCTTGCAGCCCAAGGGACTCTCAAGAGTCTTCTCCAACACCACAGTTCAAAAACATCAATTCTTCGGCACTCAGCTTTCTTCACAGTCCAATTCTCACATCCATACATGACCACTGGAAAAACCATAGCCTTGACTAGATGGACCTTTGTTGGCAAAGTAACGTCTCTGCTTTTGAATATGCTATCTAGGTTGGTCATAACTTTCCTTCCAAGGAGTAAGCGTCTTTTAATTTCATGGCTTCAATCACCATCTGTAGTGATTTTGGAGCCCCCCAAAATAAAGTCTGACACTGTTTCCACTGTTTCCCCATCTATTTGCCATGAAGTGATGGGACCAGATGCCATGATCTTATTTTTCTGAATGTTGAGCTTTAAGCCAACTTTTTCACTCTCCTCTTTCACTTATATCAACAGGCTTTTTAGTTCCTCTTCACTTTCTGCCGTAAGGGTGGTGTCATCTATATATCTGAGGTTATTGATATTTCTCCCGGCAATCTTGATTCCAGCTTGTGCTTCTTCCAGCCCAGCTTTTCTCATGATCTACTCTGCATATAAGTTAAATAAGCAGGGTGACAATATACAGCCTTGATATATTCCTTTTCCTATTTGGAACCAGTCTGTTGTTCCATGTCCAGCTGTAACTGTTGCTTCCTGACCTGCATATAGGTTTCTCAAGAGGCAGGTCAGGTGGTCTGGTATTCCCATCTCTTTCAGAATTTTCCACAGTTTATCGTGGTCCACACAGTCAAAGGCTTTGGCATAGTCAATGAAGCAGAAATAGATGTTTTTCTGGAACTCTCTTGCTTTTTTGATGATCCAGTGGAGGTTGACAGTTTGATCTCTGGTTCCTTTGACTTTTCTAAAACCAGCTTGAACATCTGGAAGTTCACATTTCATGTACTGCTGAAACCTGGCTTGGAGAATTTTGAGCATTACTTTACTAGTGTGTGAGATGAATGCAATTGTGTGGTAGTTTGAGCATTCTTTGCCATTGCCTTTCTTTGGGATTGGAATGAAAACTGACCTTTTCCAGTCCTGTGGCCACTTCTGTGTTTTCCAAATTTGTTGGCATATTGAGTGCAGCACTTTCACAGCATCATCTTTCAGGATTTGAAAGACCTCAACTGGAATTCCATCACCTCCACTAGCTTTGTTCGTAGTGATGCTTTCTAAGGCCCACTTGACTTCACATTCCAGGATGTCTGGCTCTAGTGAGTGATCACACCATCGTGATTATCTGAATCGTGAAGCTCTTTTTTGTACTAGTGTGTATTCTTGCCACCTCTTCTTAATATCTTCTGCTTCTCTTAGGTCCATACCATTTCTGTCCTTTATTGAGCCCATCTTTGCATGAAATCTTCCCTTGGTATCTCTAATTTTCTTGAAGAGACCTCTAGTCTTTCCCATTTTATTGTTTTCCTCTATTTCTTTACATTGATCGCTGAGGAAGGATTTCTTATCTCTCCTTGCTATTCTTTGGAACTCTGCATTCAGATGCTTATATCTTTCCTTGCAGATGGTGATTGCAGGCATGAAATTAAAAGACGCTTACTCCTTGGAAGGAAAGTTATGACCAACCTAGACAGCATATTAAAAATCAGAGACATTAGTTTGTCAAATGGAAACCTGTCTAGTTTTTTGTTGATGATGGAATTCCAGTTGAGCTATTTCAAATCTTGAAATATGATGCTGTGAAAGTGCTGCACTCAATATGCCAGCAAATTTGGAAAACTCAGCAGTGACCACAGGACTGGAAAAGGTCAGTTTTCATTCCAATCCCAAATTCTGTCTAGTCAAGGCTCGGTTTTTCTAGTAGTCATGTATGGATGTAAGAGTCGGACTATAAAAAAAAGCTGAGCACAAAATTGATGCTTTTGAACTGTGGAGTTGGAGAAGACTCTTGAGTGTCCCTTGAACTGCAAGAGAGCCAACCAGTCCATCCTAAAGGAAATCAGTCCTGGGTGTTTATTGGAAGGACTGATGTTGAAGCTGAAACTCCAATATTTTGGCCATGAGATGCGAAGAGCTGACTCATTTGAAAAGACCCTGATGTTGGGAAAGATTGAAGGCAGGAGGAAAAGGGGGCGACAGGATGAGATGGTTAGATGGCATCACCAACTCAATGGACATGAGTTTGGGTAAACTCCAGGAATTAGTGAGGGACAGGGAGGTCTGGCGTGCTGTGGTTCATGGGGTTGCAAAGAGTCAGACACGACTGAGCCACTGAACTGAACTGAACTGAACTGAATAGATACACAGATGTAGAGGAAGGACTTGTGAACTCAGCTGGAGAAGGAGAGGGTGGGATGGATTGAGAGAGTATCATTGAAACATAGGCACTACCATATGCAAGATAGCTAGCTAGTGGGAAGTTGCTATGTAATATAGGGAGCCCAGCATGGAGCACTGCGACAACTTAGAGGGTGGGATAGCGGGAAGTGGGAGGCAGGCTCACCCAGAGTGGATAATATACTTATGGCTTATTTGTGTTGTTGTACGAGGAAAACCAACCAAACATTGTAAAGCAGTGATTCTTCGATTAAAAATAAATAAATACAATGTGAAAACTATCATCCAACACATCTGTACTGTCATCTAAAGCTATATGGGATCATCTTCTATTCCTAGTTATTTTTCCACTATAAGTGCTTAGAAATGTCATTAAAGGTTTTGAAAATATGATTTTAATAGCCACAAAGTATTGTTTAAAATATCATACATAAATAATGAAATTTCAGTCTCAACATAGAAACATAATACCAAAAAAGGTTTCCATTTTAAACTAAAGCTTGCCTTTTAATTCAGCTTAATGAGAATTCCTCTGAAGATCTAAAATTCTTAGGAAAAGTAAATTATGTGGAGTCCTTCTTGCTTTCATCTGTTATGCCTTATTGTCATTTATTTCTAAGGACTCTTGGACTTTTGACATTTTTGCCTTTGACTGTAATTTTTGACTGAGATAAAATCTTAAATTTAAGTATTAAGAATGTCAAGAAGGAGTCTTGTAAGTGTGAATCACTCAGTCATGTCCAGTTATTTGTGACCCATGGACTGTAGCCCACCAGGTCCTCTGTCCAGAGAATTTTCCAGGCAAGAATATTGGAGTGGGTAGCCATTCCTTTCTTGAGGGGATCTTCCTGGCCTAGGGGTCAAACCCAGGTCTCCTGGATTGCAGGCAGATTCTTTACCATATGAACCACCAGAGAACCCTGACCCTGGTGGACATGGATGTAAAAATCCTCAAAAGAATATTAGCAAACCAAATTGATGAATACATTAAAGAATCATACACTATGATAAAATGTAAATCATGCCTTCAAGCATGATTTATTATCCGCACATCAATCACTGTGATACACAATATGAGCAAAATTAAGAATAAAATCACATGATCTTCTCAATAATTGCAGCAAAAGCTTTCGACAAAGGGTAACATCAATTTTGATGCAATCTCTCAGTACAGTGGTTATACATGGAACATGCCAAAGGGTATATAAGACAAGCCCACAGCTAACATCCAACTTAGTGGCAAAGAGGTGAAAAGTGACAGTGAAGTCTGTCGGTTGTGCCCGACTCTTGGCGACCCCCCTACCAGGGATTTTCCAGGCAAGAGTACTGGAGTGGGTTGCCATTTCCTTCTCCAGGGGATCTTCCCAGCCCAGGGTTCGAACCTGCGTCTCCCACATTGTAGGCAGACGCTTTACCATCGGAGCCAACGGGGATTTTCCTAAAAGATCAGGAAAGAACAAGGATGTCCACTCTCAACAGTCTTGTTCAACATAGTAGTGGAAGTGTCCTACCCTGAGTAACTAGGCGAGAAAAGGAAATTAAAGGCATCAGATTAAAGGAAGAGATGAAGTTACACTGTCATATTCGATTACGACAGGATTTATATGAAACCATAAAAACTCCACCAATAACAACCATTAAAACTAATAAACTCAGCAATATAGCAAGATATGAACAATCAGAGAGAGAACAAAACAGTCCCATATACAAATGCACCCCCCCAAAAAAAATACTGGAATAAATTTAACCGAGGGGCAGAAACACATGTACAGTCATGGGCTCCAAGACACAGAGTCTGGGTTCAAATCCCAGCTCATCTGCTGACCTGCAGTGTGACCCCGGGCAAATCACACAGTGATCTGAGTCTCAACATATTCAACTGTAAAATGGACACAAACCCAGTATCTCCTCCCAGGGCTGTGAAACTCCAAGGAAATGCTTATTTAGGCCCGGGGGTTGGAGTGTCTCCAGGAGCCTCTCCTTGTATGAAATTCCTCTAGAACTGGGCTCTCCTGATCCTGTGGGTGAGGGTCAAGGGTAGAGCCTGGGAACCAAATGGGACTGGACAAGGACGAGGACAAAAAAATACTAGTTCTGTGTCGATGAGAGAAGCCACCTCCTTTCCAGATCTCAGAGTGGGGCCTGCACCGAGGGCCCGGGGGATGCACAATCAGAAGTGATAACTCCGAACCCCCCACAGCAGGGACGGAGCCTTCCTGGCAAGAACCTTCTCTCTGGTCCAGGCTCCAGTGTGATGTGGTGCTGCTCCCTGAGTTCTCCATGTCTCCACCAGGCAAAAAGCTCTCAGGAGCTGGAGGTCTATTAAACCACAGGTGCCTGAGAGTCAGAATGACACAAGGACTAACAACATTGAAAATTAGCTATATTTTAAAAAAATGACAGAAGTACAGATGAGGCAGGGGATGAGAAGCAGAAGGATTGACTACCTCTCGAGCCTTTAGCAGAAATATCTCCACACCAGCTCAGCAGAGCCCACAGGAGGAAAATATAATGGAAAAGCAGGCTATGGGTATATCTCTACATTGCTGGACTCAGAGACCCAAGTCCCAATCCACCAACATTGTTCTGCGTATCCAGACACGGAGAGGAAGAAACGCAGACCTTGCCTTAGGAAGTCTCAGCCAGACTTAATATTGGGGTGCTGAGCATGGTCACATGGTCACTATGGACTCAGACCCTCCTCCATGCTCACATCCTCTGTTCTCACAGAAACATACACGGTTCACTACAGAGAACCCTCTGAGGGTACTTGTGTATACTAGAGACTGGCAATGGTGAAATGCAAAGAGAAGACACAGAAATGGAAACATGCCTCTGGGGTGCTCTACAAATTAAGAAATTCTGAAGTTCTTGATACTTGGCATTTTAAAAAAAGCTTCTTAATATGTAAACCCAGAAAGGACACTTCCAGGAGAAAGAACAAAGGAATCGTCCCTTTGGGAAAATTTGGTATCCATATGGAAAAGTAAGTTGGATCCCTACCTCACAAAACACCACCAAACCAATTAGACACACACTAAGAACCAACATGGCATCTGGCCCATGACTTCATGGGAAATAGATGGGGAAACAGTGTCACACTTTATTTTTTGGGGCTCCAAAATCACTGCAGGTGGTGATTACAGCCATGAAATTAAAAGATGCTTACTCCTTGGAAGGAAAGTTATGACCAACCTAGATAGCATATTCAAAAGCAGAGACATTACTTTGCGGACAAAGGTCCATCTAGTCAAGGCTATGGTTTTTCCAGTGGTCATGTATGGATGTGAGAGTTGGACTGTAAAGAAAGCTGAGCGCCGAAGAATTGAAGCTTTTGAACTGTGGTGTTGGAGAAGACTCTTGAGAGTCCCTTGGACTGCAAGGAGATCCAACCAGTCCATTCTAAAGGAGATCAGCCCTGGTCTTTCTTTGGAAGGAATGATGCTAAAGCTGAAACTCCAGTACTTTGGCCACCTCATGCGAAGATTTGACTCATTGGAAAAGACCCCTGATGCTGGGAGGGATTGGGGGCAGGAAGAGAATGGAACGACGGAGGATGAGATGGCTGGATGGCATCACCAACTCGATGGATGTGAGTTTGAGTGAATTCCAGGAGATAGTGATGGACAGGGAGGCCTGGCATGCTGCGATTCATGGGGTCGCAAAGCGTGGGCCACGACTGGGCGACTGAACTGAACGGAACTGAAGAACCAACAATTGAAAGAAAAACTTTACAAAATTTCGAACAATTTTTGATGAAGGAATATCTTTTCTTTAAGTTGAGGTATTGTTGATTTACAATAATTTGTTTAAGGTGTACAGCAAAGTGATTCACTGATTTAGCCTCTCAGGTGCTTCCTTGGACAAAATTCATTCCCTTTGGGAGGCCCGTGTGCCATGCCCTCAACTCAGAACAGCTAAAAATCCTGAATACGCAAAGCAGCATGTGGTGGTGCTTGTGGGGGTTTTTAGACTGAATAAATTATTCTAACATGATACAAGAAACAAGCCCAGAGGTTAGGAGAGGATCTCCAAACCTATCTTCAAACAGGAGGCCCGGCTCCCTTGAATGTGGGTGAAACAGCGCTTGGGAAGGGAAGAGGTGTGTCATGAATATTGTGCCTGCAGAGGACAAAGTGGTGAGTAGAGAGGATGCGGGGCATGCCCCAGGACACTGAGCACAAAGACACAGTGACTAGACTCTCAGCCCTCCTCTCGGGGTATCGCACTGTCTCCACCTCGGATAAGGGAAAAGCAGCTCACGTGTGTCCTGGAGAGTATGGTCACATGACCTGGCCCTGGCCAATCGGTGTGTTCTATCCCCTCTGGCCACCGTGATTGGCTCAGGACTGGTGCGATGACCAATCGGGGCCCAGGGCCAGGCCTCACGCAAGAATCAAGGGAAGAAGAGCTGGCCTTCTGCCAGAAGGGGTGGGGCTGGGTGAGGTCAGGCTACAGCAGTGGGAGGGGCATGAGGTCAGCCTGGGGCGGTTGGTGGCCATCCTGAGCCCATCAGGGCAGAGCTGCTGGCCTGAGAATGAGGCCGCTGCTGAGCCCAGGGGTTGAGAGTGCCGGTTCCTGCTGTGGTCCCAGAGCTCCACCTGAAAGCGGAAGGAAGCCGTCTGCCTGTGAGTCCTCTCCTGCTTGTCTGTCAGCTTGTCTGAACCACGCTGACATGAGACATGTAGGGACCCTCCCTCAGTTTGCAACATGTTACATCCATTGCTGTCCTTTCAGTGCCTCGCTTGAAACTCAGTTCATGAGCTCCTTTGTCTGCATCGCGGCCCACCTGGCTGCCACGGGAGGGATACAGCTGACAATGAATCCAAAGCTCGTATCTCACAGCCGGGAATCTGTGTATAAAGGACCTGATTATTCACGCTGTAGAGGCAGTAGTAGGTTCCAGGGATCGGTAACCAGGGCTTGAGTCAAAGTGACTCCACAGCTGTTTTAATGCCTGGGGAGGGTTCTGGCTATAGTGGGGGTGTGGTGAATCTCCTGAGGTTCTGAAGGCCTCCTGTGTGCAGGTTCCTGGTGCAGAGAGAAGAGAAGGCGGAGTCCTTCCCTGGAGGTGGTCACAGCTCATGGACGAGCCAGACAGGCAGGCAGGGCACAATAGCACCTGAGCTGCCTTCATGAGTGAATGGTGTGGGGGCAGAGGAAGAGCATCAGGTCTGCTCCCTTATGTGGTGCCCAGGGCAGGTTGTCACCAGAGTAAACACTTACTATGGTGATGACCATCACTCCTGTCTGCAAAGGGTTTACACTGTGTGTGTCTACATCTGAGCAGTCAGGCCGTTTCTAAACTACACTGGCCATGGGCATTGCCTCTCCTTAGAACTTGATATGTTTCATCTCTTCCTTACTGAACATTCATTGCCAAGAGGGTTTTTGGGCCACAAGGATGTTGGGTTGTTCTCTAGCTTTGTCTCATGAGGAATGCTTTTCCAGTTGTTGGTGTGGTTTGTTTTTCCAGCTCTCTTTCCTGGCTTATTTTGTGAATTTGTTTCTGCCAGAGGAAGAGCTTCGGATCTGCCTTCTGGCTGAGATGTGACACTTAAAACAGCAGCACTGACCTGGATATCATGACCATATTTGCCAAAAGGGCTTTGTTTTGCAGAAGACATCTTGAAAGTACCTACACTGTCCTTTCAGATACCCAGAGGCTATTTGAAATGAAATAAAAAACAAGAATTCTCAAGTTTAGTCTTATAATATGTGGGGAGTCAGAAAAATCACCCGGAGAAGGGAAACACTACCCACTCCAGTATTCTGGCCTAGAGAATTCCTTGGAGGGTATAGTCCATGGGGTCGCAAAGAATCAGACAAAATCGGATGACTGAACACCAACAGCCATGAAGTTTCACCATTTGTCAAAAAGAGATACCAACAGTATTTGCACAACTGTGTGCATGTTCAGTTGCTCATTCGTGTCCAACTCTTTGCAGCCCTGTGGACTGTAGCACCCAAGATCCTCTATCCATGGAATTTTTCAGGCAAGAATACTGAAATGGGTTGCCATTTTTCCTCCAGGGGATCTTCCCCACCGAGGGATTGAACCCAGGTCTCCTGCATTTCCTACATTGGCTGGCAGGTTCTTTTCTGCTGAACCACCTGGGAAACAAGTCAGTACATCACTGGGGTATCCTAAGGTACTTAACTTAGAGTCTGGCACTCGGGTCATTCTCACTGGTGATGTGAATATTCAGTCAGATATCATTATTGCTCATATGATAATGGAATGGCCATGCTCACACAGGAGAAAGAATAGCCTTTCCAAGTCCAATTAAATCCTTCAGCACACATATCTTCTTTAAAACTTCTGACTTTGAAATAAACATCAAGCATAAAGACATTGGTTATGGCCACCAGGAAAGATCGAGTTGTACTAATCAGTGACGAGGCTTCTTCCAGTTCCAACATGCATGCGTTGTTTCCCCAGCACCACCCAGCTCTTCTGTGACAGCAGCTGGGGGTCCTGCAACTTAACTCAGTGTGGACTCTGCCTATCTGGGGGTAGTTCCAGACCCCACAGGTTAAAGGCCCAGCCCTACAAGACCCTCCCCCCACTCCAGCCATCATTTGCAAGCCCAGATTGTCACCTGCGCTCTGACCCACTGGCTACCCGTTCAGAGGTTCTAATGACTTTGGGTTCTATTAATTTGTCGAGTGGTCACAGAACTCAGAGAAACATGTTGCATAGTAGATCACAGCCTTATTGTAAAAGGTAATAAACTCAGGAACAGCCAACGGAGGGGGATACACAGGACATGGTGTGTGTGTGTGTGGGAGGCACGGAACTTCACACTCTCCGAGCCTCACTTTCCCCAAATTTGCATGTGTTCATCAACACAGAAGCTGTCGAGGCTCTGTTTGGGGGTTTTTATGGAGGAGTCATCACACAAGCACAATTGATTAAATCACTGGTTGTTGGTGATTGCTTCAAGCAGAAGCCCTTCTGGCTTTCCCGGACATGGTGGGCGGGGGCAGGGGAGGGACTGAAAGTTCCAATCCTCTAACCATGTGCTTAGTTACCCTGGCAAGCAGCGCCCCTCTTTGGAAAGGAGGCACTCTTTGAAAAGTCACCTCATTCACCTAACAAGAGACACCTTGTCTGCTCTCCCCACTTAGGTAATTCCCAGAGTTTTAGGAGCTCTGTGCCAGGACCGGGGGACAAAGGCCAAAAATGTATTTCTTATTATTAATACAAATCACAAAGTCACAGTGACCCCAAATTTCAGTGATAATTTGATTCTATAGCCTTAAAAGTTTTTCAGCGGTTGATTGGACCTTTTTTTAAAAAAACTTTGGGGCCACATCTCGAGGCATGCAGTGATCTTAGTTCCCCAACCAGGGATTGTACCCACACTCCCTGCATTGGAAGGCAGAGTGTTAACCACTGGACCACCAGGGAAGTCCCTGATTGGGCCCTTTTTAGGTGAAACTCTTATCGTGGCATAAACTAATGGTTCAAGATTTTGAAAAGCTGGAGCTGAGCATGAGCCATCTTCCTGTGGTGTCTTCAATTCATTACCGATTTTTCCATGGCCCCTGCAAACCCGAGCTTTCCTCTGAGATGAGTCAGGCCCCAGGAAGCCTGTTGCCTGCCCCTGCTGGAGACCAGAGTCTATTCACGGGCTGGCTGGGCACAGGTAGCAAGCGGGGTGTGTGCGGGTCCACACAAGCCCAATTAGCGGAGAGATGTCCGGGATGACCCATTCCCGGGTGTGCTCTGATTCCAAGAAGTGAGAGGGTTTGGGGAACAAGATAGCCTCAGAGAGAGCCCAGCCACATGACCTTGCCCACTGTGAAACAAACTTGGGGCTTATGCATGCTTCCCCAGGGAGAAAGAAATCCATGGACTCCATTGGATCCTCAAACAATGACCCCCAAAAGATGAAGAGTCTTAAAGTGGGATTTCTCAGCCTTGGTGTCGTTGGCATTTAATATCTTGCAGCATTCATAAATGCAACTGAAAATGTCCCCAGATGTTACCAGTGTCCCCCCGGCCCAAACATGAAGGGCAGCTGGACATGCTGGACCAGAAGCAGGGATGAATTAAATGAAAGTTGCTCAGTCGTGTCTAACTCTTGGCGACCCCATGGGCTATAGAGTCAATGGAATTCTCCAAGCCAGAATACTGGAGTGGGTAGCCTTTCCCTTCACCAGGGGATCTTCCCAACACAGGGATCGAACCCAGGTGTCCTGTATTGCAGGCAGATTCTTTACCTGCTGAGCCCCAAGGGAGGCCCAAGCGAAGCCCAGTGAAGCAAGAGGAATGGGGGCAGATACGCAAGTCTGCCCTCCTGAAATGTCTGCTGGCCCGGTCGTCTGCAGTTCTGACTGGGCAGGGTGTGGAGATCACGGGGGCTCAGAGATGTCTGACCCCCTTTGCTCCCCTGGGCCAGCTGGCGTGTGGGGCTTTGAGCCCCACACAGATGGGGCCCCTATGTGCAGCGTGAGCCTTTCTCCCGAGTCAGGAGGTTTATTGTTGAGAAGACATCCCATGATGACCAGGGGAAGACTGGCCTGGATGAGGTAGCGGTCGATTGGTGGATCTTAGGGACACAGAACATTGAGTGTCCCAGGTGGGGCTTCTGATACCGACGACCACAAACTTGGGTGGTGGGAAGGCTTAAAACAATACTAATCAATTATCTCCCCGTTCTGGGGGCCGGAAGTCTAAAGTCCAGGGTCAGCAGGACTGGGCCCCCAGACCTGGGCTCTGGAGGAACGTCACTCCCAACTCTTCCAGTTTCTGGGGCTCCAGGTGTTCCTGGGTTTGTGGCCACATCCCCCCAGCCTCTGCTTCCTCCTCACACAGCCTCCTTCTCTCTGTGTGTCTCTCCTCTTCTTATAAAGACACCCATCATCCTGCACAAGGCCCACCTAATCCACTGTAACCTTATCTAACTTGATTTCATCTGCAAAGACCCCATTTCCAAAAAAAGGCCCCCCGGCAAATATGGGGAGTTGGGATGTGGGTGTCTCTTTTGGAAGGAACCATTCACCCTGCCACAAAGCTGAGCCTTTACACACGAGCGGTTATCCCAGGAGTGGGGGAAGCTCACACGGGACCCCTCGAGTACAGCCATGGGTGGGGGAGGCACAGCACGTGGTTGGAGGGCTGAGCAGGGTAGATGGTCTGTCGGGGACCAAGCCTTGGCCTGGCTGCCTTGGTGCAGGGTCCTGGGGTGTGCACGGAAGCCCCTGAGGTCGTCAAGATGCAGGTTCTGACTTTTAGCAGGTCTAGGAGTGCCCCACAGCGCGCTTCTCACCTGCTCCCAGGGTGTATAAACTGATGACCCTGGTCCATGCTTAGAGGTGCGAGGAGCGTGCAGGCCTGTTTCCCAGGAGCTGTCAGAAACTTCCCCAAGGAAGGCCCCCCTCTACCGTGTCCACGCAAGTCCCCGATCCCCTGTCCAGTGCCCCAGAGGTGCCCCAGACAGAGACCTGTACACAACACTGGGTGCCCGGGCCAGGAACCCAGTGGAGGGGGAAGTGGTGGGTCTGGAAGAAACGTGCTCATAACTTTGCGTATAGGACAGATGGAGGCTGAGCCTGGCTGACTGGCTGTGACCACAGGTGATCCACTTGCCCCTCCATCGTCCGCCAGGCACCATGGGCCCAGAGGAACTCAGCTTAAAAATTGCTTCCCCAGCCACCCACAAAAGGGGCCCTCATTGTCAAATTAGGATCTGACACCTTGATCCAGAAGACGGCCCCCGAAGTCAGTTTCACACATGAAGGTCCAGGAGGGGTGTCATGTCAGAGACCCCTTGGACAGCAGACAGGATGGAAATGGTGGGGAAAGGTCCTGGAGGCAGGCGGCCCAGGCCTGCCTTCTGCAGGAGTGCCTCTTCTGCCCATCCCCCACTGCTCTGTCCCTCCGATGGCTGGCGGCGGCGTTAGCGGCCAGGGTTCCCAGGAAAGGGATAAGAGCACCTTGGGAATTCCTCTGGAGCCAGCGCCATTTCCTATGGATGAAGGCTAAAGTGCCACTGGGGTAGGAGGAGCATCCTGAAACGATCTGACCTTGACTCACGGCCTGGAGTCGGGACTCAGATTGGAGTCCAGGCGCTCGCTGGAGCGGAGGGGTTCAGCTTCAGGAGAGGGTCATGCACGCTGACTTGGGGGTGGGGGTGTAGTCGTGGGGTGGGCTCACCACTAGGACGAAGATTCGGGTCCTTGATATCAAAGAGAGGCGGGGCTTCCCGCCGACCCATTGAGAAGCAGGTGTCAGCTCATGGAGACCACGGCGGCTGCCGCCCCAGCTTGGGGCTTCTTCTCCTCTTTCCTGCTGCTGGCCTTCAGGACGCTAGTGGCCGCCTTGCTGGGCGCCGCTCACCGCCTGGGGCTCTTCTATCAGTTGATGCACAAGGTGGACACGGCAAGCATCCGGCATGGTGGGGAGAATGTGGCAGCCGT
This sequence comes from Bos indicus x Bos taurus, assembly GCF_003369695.1. Classification (NCBI taxonomy): domain Eukaryota; kingdom Metazoa; phylum Chordata; class Mammalia; order Artiodactyla; family Bovidae; genus Bos; species Bos indicus x Bos taurus. The sequence continues at coordinate 70,236,521 of NC_040083.1, read as the reverse complement.
GCTGAAGGCCCACGGTGTGCGCTTCCTTTTCACGCTGGTCGGCAGGCACATTTCGCCACTGCTGGTGGCCTGTGAGAAGCCGGACATCTGCGTGGTGGACACCCACCACGAAGTCACAGCTGTGTTTGCCACTGATGCTGTGGCCCGCCTGACTGGGACGATGGGCGTGGCAGCAGTGACGGCCGGCCCCGGCCTCACCAACGCAGTGACTGCGGTGAAGAATGCCCAGATAGCCCAGTCCCCAGTCCTGCTCCTGGGTGGGGCTGCCAACACCCTGCTGCAGAATCGGGGTGCACTCCAGGCAGTTGATCAGATAGCCCTGTTCAGGCCACTCTGCAAGTTTTGTGCTTCTGTGCGGAGAGTACGGGATATCATCCCCACCCTGAGGGCCGCGATGGCTGCTGCACAGTCAGGCACCCCTGGCCTGGTGATTATGGAACTGCCTCTGGACGTGCTGTACCCCTACTTCATGGTTCAGAAGGAGATGGTGCCAGGTAAGCCGCCCAAGGTCGTCATGAGTCCAGCGGTCCACTGGTACTTAGCAAATCCCCTGGCCAACCCCTTTGCAGGAGCTTGGGAGCTTGAGCCTGAGGGGCCTCTGCCCCTGGACATTCCCCAGGCCTCCCCCCAGCAGGTTCAGTGATGTGTGGAGATCTAGAGTTGGGCCAAAAGGCCCCTCATGCTAATTAGGAGCCAGGCCCTGCTGCCTCCAACATCCGCAGGCAAGCTTTGGGTTGCCGTGGAGAACCTGGGCATCCCTTGCTTCCTGGCGGGGATGGCACGGGGACTGCTGGGCCGCAACCACCCCCTCCACTTCCAGCAGAACCGCAGGGCCGCCCTGAAGAAGGCAGACGTGGTTGTCCTGGCAGGAGCAGTGTGTCACTTCCGCCTGTCCTATGGGTGTGTCCTCAGCTGCAGCAGCAAAATCATTGTTGTCCTGATCAACTCAGACATTTTCTGGAAGCCCCAAGAGGCTGTGCAGGGAGATGTGGGCTCCTTGTGGTGAAGCTGGTGGAGGGCCTCCAGGGTCAGATGTGGGCCTCAGACTGGGCAGAGGAGCTTCGGCAAGCTGACCAACAGAAGGAGCAGACCTTTCGGGAGAAGGCACTGATGCCCGTAGCCCAGCATCTTAACCCGGTGCGGGTCCTGCAGCTGGTGGAGGACACTCTGCCTGACAACCCCATCCTGGGTCGATGGCGGGAACTTTGTGGGCACAGCTGCCTACCTGGTGCAGCCCCGTGGGCCCTTGTGTTGGCTTGATCCTGGGGCCTTCGGGACTCTGGGGGTTGGCGCCGGATTTGCACTTGGGGCCAAACTGTGTCGGCTGGATGCTGAGGTCTGGTGCCTGTTTGGGGATGGAGCGTTTGGCTATAGTCTCTTCGAATTTGACACCTTCGTCAGACACAAGATCCCAGTGATGGCCTTGATAGGAAATGATGCTGGCTGAACCCAGATTTCCAGGGAGCACGTGCCCTCTCTGGGCAGCAATGTGGCCTGTGGCCTGGCTTACACTGATTATCACAAGGCAGCCCAGGGACTGGGGACCCAGGGCTTGCTGCTCTCATGCGAGAGTGAGGATCAGGAGGTCAGGGTGCGTGACGACCAGCAGCGGTGCCAAGACGGCCCCCCGGCTGTGGTCAGCATCCTCGTCGGGAGGATGGACTTCCGGGACGGCTCCATTGCCATGTAGGGCCTCGTGGGTCAGTGCTCTTGGCTCTCTTCCCACCCCTGGACTGTGCCTAGCTGGCTTGGAGTTTCATCCTTGCCTGCCCTGGGCCTAAGCCGTGAGGCCCAGTGACCCTGCAGTCTTCCCTGAGGACAGGGAGGGGTTGGAAGGAGTCAGAGCTAAGACAGGCTCTGACAGCCCTGGGGAGTCCTTGGGCCTATTTGTGAGCTCAACTGTGTCCTTTCCCCTGCTCACTTGTTGTTCAGTCACTACGTCGTGTCCGTCTCTTCGTGACTTCATGGACTGCAGCACGCCAGGCTCCTCCATCCATCCACTATCTCCCAGAGTCTGCTCAAATTCGTGTCCATTAAGTCGGTGATGCTATCTAACCACCTCATCCTCTTCTGCCTCCTCCTCCTTTTGCCTTCAGTCTTTCCCAGCATCAGGGTCTTTTCCAGTGAATTGGCTCTTTTGCATCAGGTGGCCAAAGTATTGCAGCTTCCTGTCTCACACACTGAATAAACCACGTCTGGTCCATGGGGGCCCAAGTACTCAAAAAAAAAAAAGAGCAGGTTGTGGGCCAAAATGTTTCCTTGTAACTGAAACCCATCAGCATTTTTCAAGTGCAAACTCAAAGCCAGGGCATTATTTATGTCCACTGGTAACTGCTGATAAGGCCACACAGGAAACCCCCGGCTGTGTACTGGGGGTGACCGAGGCCCACACCTCCCTGATGTTGAACTTGACTCCGGATTTGGCAGAATTGTTAAGGCCGCAGACACGTGAACCCTACAATGTCAGTTTGCTTTCAAGCTGCCTTTCAGGGCTCGCCACGGCACCCCAGGGCTGGCAGGCTGTAGTTTCTCCTCATTCCTCCCTGGAGCTGGTGGGCCATGGTGGTATCTGTTTCCCGTCTTTGTGGATATTGTTTTTTGAAAAGCAAGCGAACAACTGCCTGCTGGAGGATGGCAGCCGCCTCCACACCAGACTCCAGGATGGCTGGTCAGGCGGTGAGGGTACCTGAGCTCCCAGGGAGGCTCAGACCCTGCACAGACCCTCTGAGGCCACGTGTGTGGGTCCAGACCCAGGCTGGCCACTTCCTGGGGGCTGAACAGCCTCAGGCAAGGGGCTTCCCCACTTGGGACCTTGGTTTTTCCATCCTAGAATGGAGGGGCTTTCATCTGCTGGCGGGTGGGGAGGGTTGCCGTGGACATGGAACAGAGGGGAGAGGGGGATGTTTCTTGCAGTTTCCAGCTGAGGCCTTGTGGGCATGAGCTGGTGTCCGAGACAGTTCCCAGACTTGGCTGAGTGTGGTGATGAGCATGGAGTTGGGGGGCAGGGGTCCCTCCTCATAGCCTGGACATTGGGATGGGGGTTCTCGACTTGGAGGCACCTCAAGTCTAATTTCAACAACTCCGTATGTAAGGATAATGCAGCAACAGATGTTGTCAGGGACTTGTCAGCCTGGATGCAAAGCCCCATCCCTACCCCACCTTCTGTGGGCATCCTGACCTGACTTGTGGTACAGGGGTCAGATGCCTTTACTGAGGGAAGGAACTGAGGCTCTGAGAGGTGGGGCAAGGAGATCAAGGCCACTGGGTCTGACAGGGGCAGAGCCAGCACTTGAACCTGGGTGCTGGGTCCTCGTGTCAGACTCTTTGCCCTGAACCGTGAGAACTGGATTATAGAGAGGGCTGAGTGCCAAATAATTGATGCTTTTGAACTGTGGTGTTGGAGAAGACTCTTGAGAGTCCCTTGGACTGCAAGGACATCAAACCTGTCAATCCTAAAGGAAATCAACCCTGAATATTCATTGGAAGGACTGATGCTGAACCTGAAGCTCCAGTACTTTGGCCAACTGGTGTGAAGAGCTGACTCATTGGAAGATCCTGATGCTGGGAAAGATGGAGGGCAGGAGGACTAAAGAGGGTGTCAGAGGATGAGATGGTTGGATGGCATCACTGAGTCCATGGACATGAGTTTGAGTGAGCTCTGGGAGGTGGTGAAGGACAGGGAAGCCTGGTGTGTTGCAGTCCATGGGGTCTCCAAGAGTTGGACGTGACTTAGTGACTGAACAACAACAAAATGTGGTCTTCAGCCGCCATCTCACTCCTACCCCCAGGCTTAGTGCCTATGCCATGAGCCTCTCCTACAGTGAGGTGTCAGGGGCCATTGTCTAGTCCCGAAGCTATTCATATCTCTATTCATAATTCTACCATTACATATTCATTTCTTTGGCCATAATGTTTTTATGTCTCTTGAGTCTTAAGTGCTGAGGCTTTTATACACCCCACCTGGCTTCCTTTGGGCCTCTCTTGGTTTTGTGGAAGCATACTTGTTATAAACTGGAGAAGGAAATGGCAAAGTTATAAAGTGAATTCTGGACATGTTTTAAGAGTCTTGTCTTTAAAGTTCCCAAGGACGGCTCTTCCTGGTCCCAGGTAGTCGGGCTGATATCTGTGCCCCTCTGGTTGCAGTTCTGACGTCCTCCCATGTCTCTAGGCCAGTTGTGTGCCAGAGTCAGCTCTTTCTGGTTCATTGGGAATTCTGCCAGCTGGGTGTTAACCCTTTGGTACATGAAACAGGCCATGGCGGGAGTATTTACACCACAGAAATTGGCAAATGATGTAGCTACAGATCAGAGTTGGTTTTTCTTCCTGGAGAGCAGGGGGTTGGGCAGGGGGCTGCATATGTTATCAGCGTGCCCCTGCTGTGTGGCCACGTGTCTCCTTTTCCTGAAGAGGTCAAGTGTCTTCAAACGTGTCTGTTGTATTTTCACTTCTCGTTATGACACGTTTTTATTTCTGCCCATTCTGTTTGGTTCTCTTCCAAGTTGGCTGTGTGATTTTCTTTAATGGTTTCCTGTCCTGTGCAGGACCTTTCTATCTTGAGGTTTATTTCTCTAAATAAGGTGAGCTTAGCTGATTGATTAGATTTATTATCCATCAAATCCTCTCAGAATCCCAAAGCTGAGGGGGTCACTTCTGCTGGTTCTCCTCCAGCTGTCTTTCATCCTGGTGTGCCTGGTGTTCTTCCACAATGGCCGCCACCCTTCCATAACCCGTGGGGCAGTTCCCAAGCCTGGGAAGAAGGTGTCCTTATCCAGAAAGACTTGGCACTTGCATTCTCCACTCATCTGAGGGTGTTATGGATAGGATCACCTTGAACCAGGGTGACATGCCTGGACCCACCGGGGTCCTCACCCGCTCCTTCTCCTGCTCAGCACCAGAACCACCTTCCTTGTAATTCCAGCGGCTGGAGAAGGGAGGTGGTTTCTGGGTCACCTGAAAGTGTCGTCTCCTGGGAGTCCAGCTCCATGGGGAGGGAGGGGTCTTCTATCAGACTCCTCCTCTTGGGCAGTTGCTCCTCTGGGCCTTCTCAGGTCTTCAGCAACTTGAAGGCGTGACACTTTTTTGTTGTTGTTGTTTTCCATGAGAGTGTGGATCTGAGTAACCTACCCACCAATCATCAAAGCAGACTGTGAATGAATACATGTCTTTTATTCCTTCAACAAGCCAGGCCTTGGGAGCTAGACCCTATGCCGAAGCTGAGGGGTAAATCCGCCCCAGCCAGTCCTGCAGCCCCAGCTCCCTCAGAGACTGCCTTCTGGGTCCTGGCTCACTGGAGACAGTCGAGAGTACCACATCCAGGATGTGTAGAAGGCATGCTTATGCCAGCACCCCATGTGACTGCTCCTCCTGGGCGGTGCAGACATGGTCAGCAGAAACCACGGTGCAGAAATGCCTCCCTGCAGACCCTTGCCCAGGGACTGAGCACTTTTCTGTCCCCTTCGGGAGCCGTCCAGGTGGAGGGCAGGCGTGAGGAAGTCAGGGTCAGCCCCCAGTGGCAGTCCCAGCCTGCCGCCTCGTCCACGAGTATTAAAATGAACCTGAGGATGCTGCCGAGGTTGGGGAAGGACTGCAGGAGCATCCTCGGCCAGCACACAGTAGGAGCTCAGCAGGACTGTCCCCCCAGCCCCCTGGATCACTCAGCAAATATCATCAAGCAAGGCTCCTGTGAGATGTTAAAGTGACCCAGAAAGGGCCCCTGTCTTCCTACTCCGGGAACTGGAAATAGGGTGGTCCTGGAGCCGATCAGGAGAAGGAGGGGGTGAGGCCCACCCCGTGCCAGACGCTCTCCCTCTTGGGGGACCCGTCGGTCACCTAAGCAGACAGACCCAGCCTGGAACCAGCATTCCAGCTCACACCCATGTGGGACCCCAGTGCCAACAGGAAGAGCAGGCAGGACCCAGGGCTGCCAAGAATGCACCCGGTCATTAGGGACTGACCAGGCATCACGTGCCTTCAACACATTTGCGGAGAACACGACCTCTCCCACAGAGCAGCCCTGGCATCAGAGACCCTCCGAGTGGTGGTATTATCCTTGGAGCTGAGGAAGCCGAGGGCACAGGGGGGAAGTTGACCAGGCCCCTGTGGTGGTCAGAAGTCTGGCCCAGGCCTCCCACCTGGCTCCGTGGCTTCCTGGCCCGGCGGTGCTCGGGAGCCGTCCTGTGTGTCCCTGCTGTGCACACATGCTCCCCACAGCTCCTGCTGGACCATGAGCCGGGGAGGGGTGCACACACAGGATGCCGTGGGGGCGCCCCCACCACCCTCGGGCCTGAGACTTGGCACCCCTAATTCCCTGATGGCAGTGACGGGGCCCTCTGGGGTGGGCGGCAGCTGTGGGGTCAGGATGGGCTGGGGAAGTGTGCTGCCCAGGAGCCCTCTAGGGGCAGCTAGGGAACCCAGGCTCGGCCTCACTGAGGCCAAACTTCCAACAACCTAGGTGGCTGCCCTTCAGCAGAGATGGGTGACCGTGACGCACAACACGCCGGCTCAGGCAATTGTGGGGACGAAGAGGGAACCTTGGCATCCTAGACCACCAGGAATCCCCCACGGGGACGTTTTTGCTTGCCCTGTGAGTCCCTTCTTCCTTCTAAAAGGAAAGTGCCAGGAACGACTGTGGTGAGGTCGCTGTTCCAGTGAGTTGAGCCGGGAGCAGAGGTTTAACCCCGTCCAGTCTACACTGGGCGAGCCTCCCACCTCCCCTCCCCCACCTCGGACGGCACCATCCTGGTCACTCTTCTGGGCCTTCTTGGCTCTTTAGGAACTTTAAGGTGTGGTGTTTGTTATTTCTTGTCTTGGTCCAGCATTTGGTGGCGGTCCATTGCAAGGGCCCTGACCCTGTCCCCTCCCCGAGCCCCTTGGCCCTCCCCATGCCCACGCCAAGGCTCGAGGCCCCTGCGGTTCTGTGGCCTCCAGACTCCCCACCCGAGGGGCCAGTCCAGACAGAAGCCACTGCTCTGGGGCTTCCAGCTGGGGGAGGGGACCAGCATCTTATTGTTTCTTCCTCCCGGGAACAGACTGCTGTCAGGCTAGGCACCAGGGTTTAAAACATCCTATATGTGTAAGAACGAGGACATCCCATATGTCCACTGAGTCCCACGACCCTGTCCCGATCCTGCCAGATGTTTTTCTGGGAGGGACCCTGTCGCTCACGTAAACAGCTGAGCGTGTTTTCCCAGGGATGTGGCCTGGGCACTGCTTCATGACTAGTGTCGAGAGAAATCTCCATGGACTCGGAGGAATATATTTTGGGTCTTTGCGTGTGGTTGAACAGAGCACACAGAAAGAAATGGGAGCTGTAACAGGAAAGACCGGGTTGGCCGTGTGGGGCCATCCACGGTCATTCCCAGGGCCCCATGTGGTCATCCCCGCGCCAGGAGCCCCCAGGCTAGAGGCATTGCTGCTTCTTGTCTCGGTGCCACAAGGCTTCCTATGGTAGGGGAAGCGGCCTCCAGCTTCTTTGCAAAGAGAGTCTGTGCAGGGGTAGTCTTAGTGGCCTCAAGGTCATGGAGAGGTGGCATAGCCCCAGCCACGGGGTGGGCGGGGTTGCTGAGAGCACCAATATCTCCCCCCAACTGTGAAGCAAGTCACGAATGGCAAAGATTTGCAGAGGAGCAATAGGTGGTCTCTGAGAGGCTGAGTCACTCGCCAGAGACAACACAGCAGCAGACTGGGACTCCGACCCAGGTCGTTTAAACCACGGCTCCCTCCTGTGCCCATCTGACCTGCCCCTTGAGGGCAGCAGGAAGATCTGGGCTCTCCTGGCCTGAGCGGCCATGCCTGCCTCCCTTCATCCATCCTGAGATGTGTCCATTCCCAAACCATGTGCTGTTTCCCCCAGCCCTGGGCCATCATGTCAGGCTCCAGGCTCCCTGCAGGTGAGCGCCACACCCACCAGCACACCTTGGAGCCCTGCTCATTTGGTCCCTGTGCCCGAGTGTCATCCTAACTGTCTTCTTAAGGCAGCCTTAGGACTGAAGTCCTGGAGCCCTGCTTCTTTGAAGCTCCCTGCACCAAGCCCAGTCAGGCTCTGCCCGGGGGCTTCATGACCAGTATGCTGGGCTGAGTGGTGGCCCCGAAAGCCATCCATCCTTCTGCAGCCCACAAAGATGACCTTATTCCGATGAAAAGTCTCGGCAGGAAGTAAGTTACTGACCACTGCACCAGATCACCCGGGACGCATGAGGACCCTAAATCCAATGACGGATATGCTTGGAAGAGAAGAGGGAATGATTTGAAGCACAGAGCCACCCAGGGGAGAAGGTTTGTGCAGATGGATGCAGAGGTCGGGGTGATGTGGCCACAAGCCCAGGGAGGCCTGGGGTCCCCCAGAGCTGGACCAGGCCAGAGGGACCCTCCCCTGGAGCCTCTGGAGGGAGCTGAGCCCTGCCCACACCTTGATCACAGGTTTCTGACTCCAGACCTGGGGGCGAATGAGTTTGTGTTAAAACTGTCCAGTCTGTGGCCAGTGGCTGCAGCCACCCCTGGATACTGAGAGTGAACTTGCCGGCTCCAAGGTGAGAACAGTGGCAGGACCGGCCCCCCGCCCCACACACAGAGACACACAACCTTGTCATGAGGTTAAATGCGTTAATACGCACAGATGCCTGAATCAGGGACTGACACTTGGATCTTAGCCCCCTTCACCTCTTCCTCCTCGTCATCATCACTGTCATTGTTAGAGGCCCTCATCCACTCGTTCAGTGGACACGAGGTGCTCGTGCACGGCCCCAGTGTGTGCAGCGAGGCCAACAAGCCGGGAGGCTCCGCACAGGACTCACCCTGCCTGCTGGGTGAGTGGCCCGCACGGGGCCTGTGCAGTGACACGGAGGCCCTGGGAGAGGCTGAATCCTCTGGTCGTGGGAGTCACGGGGGCCTCAGCATCAGAGGTGGAGGGGTGAGCCAGGTTCATCCACGGGGGTGCAGCCCTTCACTCAAAGTGGGGGAAGAACGCCATGTGTCACCCAGTGTCCGGGAGGCTCCCCTTGCCCTGGTGGGCTGTGGGCACAGCCTTGGATGACCAGGAGTCTGCACCTCAGTAGGGGCTGAGGCTGGCACTGAGTGAATCTTCAGTGAGGTTTTTTCCTTAAAAACCATCCTAAGTGACTTTGGCTCCATTGCTTTTTGCCAGAAACCTACAATGATCCCAAGAACTTTGTACACTCCAAGAGTGGTGACTGGATGTGGAGCCCAGCACAGACCCAAGTCAGTCCTGCCCTGAGTCCCACGGGCCAGCCACACCATGCCCCTTCCATGGCCTGGCTTTCTTCTGCCAGGACCTTCAGAATAGTGGAAAGGCAAGTGTGGCCTCAAGCTGGAGGTGCCCAGCGTGGGCTCCTAGCCCCTGGGAGTTCCCTTGGGACATCTGGTGGACCATAGTCCCCACTGCCGTCGGGCAGCTCTGTCTCGGGGAATGTTGTGTTTCTTTGCTTTTTTTTGTGATGCAGCACCCCAGTTACTCTCGGGGCAATTGGGAAGTCTGCTGGTGTTACATGCTCCTGCCTTAGATGGGGAACATTATTGCTGCATTGACGCTGCTCACTCCATACTGGGAATCTGTTAAACACAAACGGCAAGCAGAACAGAGAAAAACAGAAAAAGAAAAATGGAGAGTTGCTTAGGTTGCTTCAGGTCTCACCTGTGATTAAGACTGTGTACAGCCTGCACATGAACCCGAGTTCCCACACCTGCCAGCTATAAGGTGCCAGGCCCTGATTTTAGAACCCTAGCTTCACTAAGGAGTCACTGACAGATACAGTTTTTGTGTATTTCAGGTCTACATTGTGATGACTTGATGCCCATAGAACCATGGAATGATTGCCCAACATATGCATCGCCTCACACAGTTAACTCTGTGTATGTGTATCTTTAATGTTCTTATAATCCATGGAGAAGGCAATGGCACCCCACTCCAGTACTCTTGCCTGAAGAATCCCATGGACGGAGGAGCCTGGTGGGCTACAGTCCCTGGGGTCTCTAAGAGTCCGACACGACTGAGTGACTTCACTTTCACTTTTCACTTTCATGCATTGGAGAAGGAAATGGCAACCCACTCCGGTGTTCTTGCCTGGAGAATCCCAGGGACGGGGGAGCCTGCTGGGCTGCTGTCGACACAACTGAAGCAACTTGCAGCAGCAGCAGCAGCAGCAGATGGAGCTGGATGCCATGATCTTCATTTTTTGAATGTTGAGTTTTATGCCAGCTTTTTCACTCTCCTCTTTCACTTTCATTAAGAGGCTCTTTAGTTTCAGCCCCTGGAGGCATTTCTTATTCCCCTTTCTGTCTTTTCTCCACCATGAGGGGCCCATTTATAGTTTTTAACAATGTAGTTTAACAACAGGCTCCTTCAATATATTCTATACTTTTTTCCTTCTTATATATATATTTTTAACCTATCTATCCTTCAGTTCACCGATCCTCTCTGCAGCTACGTCCAATTTGATGTTAAGCCCAAAGACTGAGTTCTTAAATTCAGTCACTGTTATTTGAAAGTTCTAGAATCGGTTTTGATTCTCAGACGTTTTTCCTTTTGTCAAGTATATTTTTGAACTGGTGAAGTTTGCATCTGATACCTCTAGCATACCTCTGATGTGCTGATATACATCTGATACCTCTGGATCTGTTTCAGTTCTTTTTCTCTTTCCTGTTTGTTGTTACACCCTTTTTGCTTTTTTTGGTTGCATGATGGACATTATCTATGGAAAACCCTAGAGTTTCTGGTGATGCTGTCTTCTCCAGAGGTTCCTCTGAGGCAGACCTCTAGTGGGGACAGAGCTGTCTGTTCACTCAGGGCCTGAGTGACTTGAGGCTGGGGTGTCCTTGTAAGCTGAGTCTCAGCAGCCTTCACCCACCTTCCCCCTGACCGCAGGGAGGAGCCCTCCAGCGTGTCCGTCTGGAAGCCTGGGGTGCTTCCCGTGGCCTCCCCCGCCCCCTTCTCGCCCAGTCCTGAAGCCCACCATCTGCCTCCTGAGCACCAAGAGGTGATTGATACTCAGCGCTCAGCCGGTTTGGGCAGAGTGTTGGGTATGTTTTCTGTGCCTCCCTTTTCTTGGGGAGCTTAGTCTCTAACATCCGGACTGACTTATCAGGCCTGAGCTCGAATTTTTGTCTTCCCAGCCCAAGGAACCATCCAGAGCTGTGTTAGCCAGTACCCTCTACTTGACTTTTTCCCTGCCTTTTCTTCCCAGAGTCAGCTTTGTTCAGATGCCCAGAGGGAAGGAGTGGCCCTCTCAGTGTCCAGCTCCCTCACTGGGCTTTTTTGAAATCTTGGATTGTGGCTGCCTAAGGACCTCTTTTTAAAATGTATTTAGCTTCTGTAGCTCTTGGTAGGCTGACCCACAAGCTGCCTGCGTCTGTAACTGCAAGTGGGGAAGCCCTAGGTGTCTTCTCTCATCTGAAGCCACATGTAAAATTCACAGTAATTATATTGATCATCTTTGATACCGGGGAAAACAAGAACCAGAGGTCCTCGCTTAGTACCCACGGTTGTGTTTCTGATCAGAATCCCCAGCTTCCCCGGGCTGTGTCAGCGCCACTTGAACTTGGGAAGAAGGTGGAGCAAGCGGCCCATGCGGCCTGGGGACAGAGGAGCCGGTCTGCCCTCTTCCCCTGCCCCTGACGGCCCAGGGCAGGCCTTTCGATGACGGGCTGCTGGTGGTCGAGGAGAAGGCTGAAGAGCCAGGGGTTGTGTGAACTGTATTCTGTGACGTGGTTTTTCAGTTTGAAAAAATGACTGCTTTTAGTCTTCCCTCCAGTTTGACTTTAAGGTTGAAAATGAAGATTTTATTCTTAAAGTTGAGCACAGTGATTTTACAGTCTTTTTGAAAGCAACAGTTGAGGTTTTAAAAAGACATCTCAGAGAACTCCAGCAGATAAAGCGAAACAAAAAGAGAATGTGTTCAGGGTGAACTGCGGGCGGGACCCCAAACTGTACTCTGTCCCTCCCAGAGTCCGTAATTGCTGAGAGGGGTGGATATAGGGCCCCAAGCACCCTGGGGACCGAGGTCCTCAAGTGACAGCTGAGGTCCCGGCTGAGCCAGGAGCAGTGTGGCCTGTGCCCTGGTGAGTGGAGAGCCGCGAGGCTGGGAGTGGGGCCAGGAGAGGGGGTGGGAGACTCGGGCGCGGAGGGAGGGGCAGCACCTGGCGGGGTCTGGGAGGTGCTGGCTGTCGCGGCTCGAGGCAGGGACACCCCTGAACCTCCACCGTGCAGCCCCCATTGGACAGAGTTGTCTGGCATCCCAGGGTCGAAGTTAAGAGGGCGAGTTTGCAGCAGATGGACGGAGCTCCTGTACCCACTGTGGGTTCATTTTAAGTGCCTGGAGCGAGATTGGTCAAGCCCTTGCTGAGCTCGAGTGAGGGAGTCAGTCAGGGAGGACCGAGCTCAGGGTGAGAGTGAGGGGCAGCTAGCATGCTGAGTCCTCCTCACCTGAGTGGGTTCTGGGGACACCCTTGAGTTCAGGGGTGCTCTTTCAGTAGCCTACTGGAGGCTTGTTTGGGGGGTGAAGGAGGCAGAAGCCCACTTAGAAGACGTGCTCATTCCTAGTGGTGGTGCTTTCTGAAGCAGTTTATATTATTTGGTTCGACTGTGAACCAGTATCCTTGCAGGGTTATGTTTGACGGTGGGCCTGAGCTGTGGGCACGGCTTTCCTTCTCCCACACACCACACTCACCTGACATCTTTTTGGCAGCCCCTCCCCCCTCTCTGCACCCCTGATGGTGGGCTTGAGCCCAGCCCCCCTGTTACCATGGAGCCCTTGTGACTGAGTGGGTTCCAGGTTCCGGGCTCCTGGGAGACATGCTGGAGGCAGAGCCTTCGTGCCATTTCTTCTAGAGACAGCAGTGCTGATGGTCATAGTGTGAAAGCGGTGTGTGTGAGAGTGGTGTGTGAGAGCGTTGTGTGCGAGAGTGGTGTGTGAGAGCGGTGTGTGAGAGTGGTGTCTGAGAGCAGTGGTCGTAGTGTGAATAGTGGTGGTCATAGTGTGAGATCAGTGGTGATAGCTCCGGTGCTGAGCTATCTAACCGTGAAACAGCAGTTGCCCCCGAGTGGGGGACTGCCCCCATCCGCGAGGATGGGTCGCAGAAGGGCCCGCCTATGGGCACTTTTCCAGTGCTGCAACCCCAAAGCGAAGGCCAAGACAAGGAAGACCTCGGCCTCGGCCCAAGTTCTGGAAGCGGAGTGGACTGACGTGAGAGCAGCCGGGGGCTGGGCCCGTCGGATTGGCCCTTACCCGGTAAAGCACTGGGGCTGTGTTTCATTTTGTTTGCATGGCTGTGGGCCCTGCCGGGGGTCCCTGCCAGCCAGGGCGTTTTGCCCTTCTGGGCAGGATCGACCCCAGCAGGTTGACCTTGTAGGTGGTTGTGCAGGTGCTGCGTGGAGGATGGCCGGGGGCCCCACCAGAAGGGAAACGCTGGCTGGAGGAGTCACTGGGGCACGTGGATTGAGCTATAGAGTCAGTCCTTGAAGCAGAAAGGCTAAGCCCCTTATCGTCTCCCATCTTACAAAGCACAGAACAGTGTGTCCAGTATTTTAATGATGGCTACCTACTGCTTACATGTATAGCATACATCCTCATAGCTTCACATGTCTACTACATGCCTCTTACAAGTGTTGGGCAGTGTTCTAGGTGCTTAATATTCAGTGTGTAGTAGGGGATATGCAGCCCAGGACTTTTTTTACGTGTGCGAGGAAAAATAGAAGAATGAAAGATGCCGTGTGGTTCAGTTTGAGCAAGTTCACCACGTGGACGGTACCGCGTGCACGAAAATTGTGATAAAATACATAAAACATGAATTTAACCTTTTAACCAGTTTATTGAATGACTGGGTGACTTCAGTGGAGTCAGGCTAACAGATGGCTATGGGGTGCCGTCAGCCTTTTTCCCAGAGGAACACTCCAAAGCCTGGTGGCCTTGTAGATCTTCCCTTTCTTCTGCCCTCTCCCCAGTGGTTCTAGGTCACTGGTCTGTGTGTCGTTTAAGAACCTCTTTGTCCACTTTGTTGTTAGGTTTATGTTTAGGAAAGTTTCTCAGACTTCCCTGGGTCTTGAGAAGGCAGGCTTGGATTCCGGGTTCTCCCCTGCCGCATGCCTGCCAGGTCAAGGTGGAGGCTAAAGGCCGGTCTGAGTTGTGGTGGTCTGTGTGGTCTTGGGGTCAGCGGACCCCTCTTCTCCAGAGGAGCAGGGAGACCCTCTGTGTGGAGCCTGGAGAGACTTGACGGGGTCAGTCTTCAGTCTCGCTCTCTTTTTAATTTGTGTTTGCATTTAGTTACTTACTCATTTAACTGTTTTCTAGGAGTTGGCATCCCCTACGGAAGAACTCAGTGCATGCCGAGAGCAGCTTCTAGCAAGAGAAAAAGAGATAGCCGAAATGAGAGCCGAAAGGAACAACACCAGGGTCAGTAGGGGGATTCTCACGTGTTGACAGTTGCCCCTCGGGGGTCACCACTGGGTTCCGTGTTGCTGTCTTTAAACTCTGTCTGGTTTTCAAGTCATTTTTCACATCTTCCCACTGAGCAGACCGGGGTGGATCCGATCAGGGTTCTCATACTTTGCTTCAAATTTATGATGAGAGCTAATATAATTTTAGTACATTTGAGGGGGGAGTTCTCTTAACTTACATTTTTGTCCATGCTACAGTGTGTGTGAGGTCGTAGTTCCCCGAACAGGGATTAAAACTCAGGACCCCTGCAGAAGTGTGGAGTCTTAACTACTAGGCCACTGGGGAAGTCCACTCTAACTTTAGACTGAACTGGCGGGATTCCAACTTGCCTTAGCATGGTTTTGGTGTTAGCATGAGGTTGAGAAGAGTTATCGGCCCTGAATTCAAGTATGAAGTTGAAGGTGCTCCTTTGGCCCTGCCCTGCAGCTGCTGCTAGAACACCTGGAATGCCTGGTTTCCCAATATGTGCCATCGCTCCGGATGACGATGGGCAAGCAGCAGGCGCGGTCCCCAGCCGGCATGAAGAGCGAGGTGGAGGTGCTCAAGGCACTGAAATCACTGTTTGAGCACCACAAGGCCCTGGACGAGAAGGTACCAGCCACCCGGCCGTCCTGGATTTGTACACTTGCTGCCTTGTTAGGTGGATGATGCATGTATTTATGTAACTAGTTGACTTTTGAGCTTCTTGAATTCTTGTAAATACATTTTTTCTGTAAGAAGTCAGAATTTTATATGGTTAAAAAGTGTTGCCTGTGTACATGCTCAGTCATGTCCAAGTCTTTGCGACCCTGTGGACTGTAGCCCACCACGCTCCTCTCTCTCTGGGACTTCCCAGGCAAGAATACTGGAGTGGGTGGCCATCTTCTACTCCAGGGGATCTTCCCAACCCAAGGATCAAATCTGCCCTCTTGCATTGGCAGGCGGATTCTTTACCACTGATCCACCTGGGAAGCCCCAGGTAAAAAGTATTAGTTGGCATAAATGTCTCAAGATTTATTATATTCTGTATATCAATTTGCAATTAAAAACTAGGTAATAGAATTATTTTAGGAACATTTTTTTTCCTAACTTAAATTTAAAGCTGTTAATAAGCAGATCTTCTTGACGTTAAGGTCAATGAGATGCATTAAATGTCTTCTGTTACAGCAGCCATGTATTGGGGTGAGTGTACACTAAGAAGTGCACTAAAGTATATACACACTTCAACACACAGTGACTCGGCCCCTTTTATTTCAGTTGAGAGCGATTACGAGGAGTACTTGAAAGGTGTAGTTTGTTAGAAGAAGAATTAGGTGCCACACATAAAGAGAGAAGTTTGATCAGTCATCGTGTAATTTCAGTGAAGGGTTTGTCATTTGTATCCTTTCACTTAAAAAATAGTATGAAGGCTGTAGTGGACGTCAGATGTTATTTATCTTTCTGATTGAGGACCCTCCCACTTGGGTTATTTTAATGACTAGTAAACTAGACTTGTGGCTCAGAGCTGCAGGATCTCTTAAGTACCCCTTTGTCCAGTAGAAGACAAATTCTGACTCTAATCACCTGGTTCTCTTTGGGATGGATAGCATCACCATGTATTTTCTTTTTATGCTGTATTTTCAGTTTTGAGTTGAGTTTTTCCAAATGGAGTTTTGCTGTCTTTACTTCTTTCTTTATTCTGATTCAAACTTTTGGTTTTAGCTGATGATTCTTAAAGAGAAGAAAAACCCAGAAAAGATACTGATGGACGGGGTGCTTGATATAAATCCCAAGCAAGAAAACATGCCAAGTGCCAATGGAAAGGCAAGTCCTCAGTCTCACTCTCTGTCTGGTTCTCGTCTTACCATCCAGTCTGTGCGGGGCTGTTGGGACCTCTCACCAAAGCACCATGTAGTTCTGTGCGACTGTGAGGGTCGTGTGAGCTCCAGAGCACAGAAGGCAGTTTTGACCTCACCAGTTGCCCGGAAGTGCTGTGTTCCCTCCCTCCCAAAACAAGGCTGTCTAAGGCTTCCTTTCCCCCTTAGAGAACCTGTGACGGCTCTCTGGCTCGGGTGATCCAGCTCCAGGAAATCATAAACAACCAGTTGCGAGATCAGAGCCAGATGAAGGAGCTCCTGGCAGCCCTCTCTGCGCAGGTGACAGACCTAGAGGAGGACCTGGACATGGCCAGGAAGGATCTCCTCAAGTCTGAGGAATTCAACGTGAAACTACAGCGGGACGTCCGCGAAGTGAGTGATGGTGGACGTGTCTGTCGTCCTGAGGTGGGATGTGGGTCCCTTGTTCTCCCGGTGGTCTCAGCCTTGGGATGGCTGCGTGAGCAAGAGCAGAGCTCTGGCGAGACCACGACTGGTGGCCTCCCTGCCTCTGCGTCGAGGTCTCGGGGTAGAAGAGGCCTGGTCCAGACGGTCCATTGCAGTGGACCAACATAAGGGCAGCCCTAGCGCTGTGCTGCAGCCTGGGTGTGGACTGCTCGTTTCTACAAGTTCTAGGGGCCTAGTGTGTTCCTTTTTAAAAATTCATTCATCCGTTCATTCATTGATTTGTATAGTTGCTTTACCCTGCTGTGTCAATTTCTGCTGTACAGCAAAGTGAATCAATCATATATATATATATGTACACACACATATCTCCTTCTTTTTTAGATTTCCTACCCATTAACTTCACCACAGAGCACTGAGTAGAGCTCCCTGTGCTGTACAGTAGGCCCTTACTCACTGTTGACTTTATGCACAGTATCAGTAGTGTATGTGTCAACCCCAGTCTCCCAGTTCATCCCCCTACCTGCCTGTTGAATGTATTCCCGATGATGCTGAAATTTCCTTCTGATTCACTCAGGCGAGTCTGGTGACGTCTGTGGAGCCCGTTCTCTCGGAGAGATGGGAGCATGCTGTGTGGGCTCTGCTGAGGCAGCTTGCCTGGCCATCTTCTCTAGTTTTCTGAGGTTCCGCTCCTTGAAGGGATGTGTGACAGTGACACCGGCGGTCAGAAAAGACGAGTGGCCTTTGCTCACCCTCAGATCCTCAGGCCCGTGCTGTGTAACCATGTAGAATCATGATGTTTCTGGTGGTCATGTCTGCGGGTGTCATGATTTATGAGACACTACCTAACAGTCATTGTGAAAACAGAAGAGTGCTGGGAGCTCAGGCCTCCTCCTGTGAGCCTCAGCTTTCCTTTGTACACAGGCAGACAGTGCCCACCCTGCCCCACCCCTCCACCGTGAGACCGTCTCAGAGAGAACCCCTCCAACATGTGTTCCAGCAGGTGTACTTGTTTAGTAGCTTGGTGTGAGTAATTCTGTGTGAGAACTCAAAACAGAAGTATTTGCACATATTTGTATAACCTGTTCACATTACTCTGGCAATAGGAGGAGAGTAGGTGGCAGAGTTTAATATGTAGAGAATTCTGGAAAAAGCGTTTTTAAGACCTTTCACTTTTAATGTTAGGACAACACTGGTTACTTAGTGACTACGGAGGGACCTGAAGTGGATTTTGAGCTGGCAGACGGGAGTTGCACCAGCAGCAAGTTCTGGTCCTGGTGTGAGCATTTCAGACATGTGGTGTAACTCTGCTTTAGAAGAACTAGGCTTGAGAAGGCTGCTTCCAGTTGTGTTACACTTTGACTTCTGTTTCCACTCATTGATACTCTTACTTTAATTTTGAGGAAATTGCATGAGATTTTTTCCAACTTTTACCCGAGGAAATGAGCCTCAGAGCTCCCTGTTGGATCTGTTGAAGGTCCCTCCGTGTTCTGGGTCAAGCCCGCCTGTATGGTGTAGGAGACAGAGGTCCTCATTTCATGCCAGATCCCTTCCCTCCTGGAATTCTTGCAATGACAGGGTAGTTTAGTGTACTTTTTGTTTGCTGTTTGGGTTTATTATGTAGAAAAGAAGCTTGGTAAATCGAGTGGCCAGACAGACATTAAGACAGATGGGTGCCATCGTGGCAAATGTGACATTTGAGGTAGGCGCGTTTTTGCTCACGTCTAAGAAAACTGCCATGTCTAGGAGTTTAATTTTGAGGATGCTAATTTTATGTTTGATTTGAAAGTTAGGATTTAGTCCAGCATTTTTACTCTTAAGTGTGCTGGAGTATTCCACGATAATGACTTACTTTTCTCCTCTGTAATGCCCGGTGTAGGCCATGGCCCAGAAGGAGGACGTGGAGAAGAGAATCACGACACTTGAGAAACGCTACCTCGCCGCACAGCGCGAAGCCTCCTCTGTGCATGACCTTGATGATAAACCTGAAAAGGAAATCGCAAATAAGGATTCTCTGCATCGACAGGTAATGGCCTTTACTGACCTGTGTCTGACTTTTATAGTAGTGAATACTGAAGAAGGAAGGTAAAGACCTTTTCATGTGACTCCCATGTTGGAAATCAAGTCCCAGTGTAAAGTTCTTATGACCCGAAAATACTGTGTTCAAAAGTGTGGATGTACATCATGATAAATCAACTGTACTGAAAGGAAATCCAATGTTTAAAAATTGAGGGTGACTGCAACTTACAGGTTTGAATGATTTGGGATTTGGTTTAACCATGTTGTGGAATTCCACTCCTGACGCTTTTGTTTTACTTGAATCTGTTGGCTTGTTAGCATTTTTTCTGAAAGAGCAGAGAGCAGCAGGGAACTTCATGGCAGCTGGCTGCCTGTTGGGAACTGGGGTCAAAAGGCAGGGTTAGAGCTCCAGTCTGATTAGGGTTGGTACTTCCTATGGTTGGGTGAGCTTTACTCGCTCCTGTTCCCATGTCATCTCAGATAATCAGGACTTACCCAGGAAAACCAAATCTGGCTTCTCCAAAACAAAGTGAGTCAATCTGGTGTGTGACAAAGTGTATCATTGGCCCCACCACAAAAATAGAATACTAGAAAGCCATTGAAATTTATGATGTGGAATGCTAATTAAGAACATTACGATATACAAAATAATGGCTGTAAAAGGCAGATCAGAAAATACCACGTACCATATGCTTTTGTTTTCTGAGGGTTTTAAAGCATATCATATTGTTTATGTATGTACATAGAGTAATACATACAGAGAAAACATAAGAAAGCTGCTTAGAAACAAATGCTAACCTCTCAGGAACCCGAGCGTATAGATAATTTAATTTTTTTTCCTTTTCAAAAAAGAATCTGTCTAAATGTTCTACATTGAAAGTTTTTCAGAGTAAGAAGATCTGTTAAAAGAATAATCGTGCATTTACAAATATTAGTTGACTGGCATTTCACCAGGCACACTCTGATCAGATCTTTGTTTCAGAGGAGATGAAAGCCATGTTTTGGCTTACAAGCCCGTGGCCATCTGCGGTCGGTAGGGTTCCCTTCAAATGATGATTCTGGTGATGTTTTAAGAAGGGTCAGTACTGAACCCTTATTCCGTTAACTTGTCAATAAGAATGAATACGCTTCTACAGATAACTGATCTTCTTTAATATATAAGAATTTTTTTTTTAAGACTTCTTTGGGGACGTTTAGGAAAAGCAAATACTCTGGCAGGAGGTGTTCTGCCCACTGAGACCAAGCCCAGGAACACTGAGAGAAAAATTACCGTGACGCAGCTCGCGAAACAGAACTAATCCAGTAGAGACGTGCATTTAGGTTTTGTCTCAGCTTACTAAAAACAGCAGAGGCTACACCACTTGGCCTGTTTGGATGCTCTGCTCTCCCTTTGTAGGAGGAGGATGAAAACCGACCATTGCAGGAGCACCTGGAGCTGGAGGAGCAGAAGCTGCAGCAGACGCTGCTGAGGGCGGAGACGCTGCCTGAAGTGGAGGCTGAGCTGGCTCAGCTGGTGGCCGCGCTCTCCAAGGTGCTGCTCTGGGTCCCTGGGGGGCGGGCGGGGGAGGGCCTGTTCCATGCTGTCCCACCGTGCCCCTCCCTGTGCTGCTCAGTCCACAGAGGAGCGCAGACGCGGGGGGCGTGCTGCCCGGCTGGGATGGGAGCGCGCCCTGAGTGTCAGACAGTCCCCGCTCCCGTGTCATCGTTCCGTTAATTTCCCTCGTTTTGTCCCGTGTTCTGTGTGTCCCCAGGATACTTCAGCTCCGAGTCACTGCTGCTCAGAGTTCAGTCAGCAACTCAAAGCCTAGCAGGATAGAGAGCTAGAAAAATCCCATTCTCGTTTAAGAGATGGCCAAAATAGCTCTGTAATGAAGACAGTTTTAAGTCTTTATTCATACATTGTTGAGTAAGTCACAGCGGGGCACGGTGCAGACCCGGGGCCCCACTCCCAGCTTGCAGTCCCCGGGAGCCCGCGGCTGAGAGGCGTCCCGGAGACGTGGCGCTGCTGGGGGCATGGTCCCCATAGCCAGCCAGCCACCTCGTCCCTCTGATGGGAAAGGTGTGGCCCCGCACTGTTGGTGGGTACTGGCTGGGCATGGAGAGGTGGGACTGTGCGGGCGCGGCTGTCCGGAGCGTTGCCCGGAGCTCAGTGAGCGGCTGAGGGGCCGGCCAGTCGCGGGAGGCCGGTGGTGTCGGGTGCTCGCAAACCCAACCAGAGCAGGGTCACTAACAGCCGCCAGGGGGCACCCTTCTGCCTGTGATCTTCCTCTCAAGGGTTGGTTTCTTCTTTCCCCTGACATCTCTGCTGTCTGTCCTGGGTCGGCCTTGTAGTCTGAACTTTGGTCTTCCGGAAGCTCTGTCACTAAGGAGGCTAAACTGTTGGAATTTACCTCCCAGCTTAGGAAGGTAGAACGTGTGCTCTTGTGCGTCCCGTGCTTGCCACTGCCCTGCCCGCGCTGGCTCAGCACAGACAGTCTGAGGAGGGGGTGCAGCGGCCGCGGGTGTGGGGCCCGGGGCTTGGACTAGCACGTCTCCTCTCACGAGCCGGTCACCAGCACCCTCCGTCACCCACGTGTCACACGCGAAGCTGCGCTGGCTGCTTGAGCAGGCGTGCGGGCGTGCCCCCCACGAACCCGGGGCCAGTGGTCTGCACAGAGCATAGCCCGCTTGCGTCAGGACAGGGTCGTTGCGAGAGGAGCTGACGCTGTTCTTGGCCGACAGGTGGAAGAGAGACACCGTAACATCAAGGAGAGGCTGCGCCAGATGGAGGCCCAACTGGAGGAGAAGAACAAGGAGCTGCTGTGGGTGCGTGTGCTGATGGGGAGGCCGCGTCTGGGCCAGAGATGCGGCTTGGGCGGGGGCCGCGGCTCCCGTCTCTGCCATCGAGTGTGTGTGTGTAGCCCTGTCTGCTGATCCAGGCACCCAACCTCGGGAGCAGGGCCAGATGTGGTCGCCCGTAGGCTGTGACCAGGGGGTCCCCACGTTCAAAGAGGCTGCTTGTTGCTCTGAACAGCCAGGCCGGGGAGCTGCTCGGGTACAGTTGGACCTTACGAGTGCCCCTCAGACAAACCCGAGGATGCCAGCCCGAGGCTCATTGGTGCCCAGGTGTGGAGGTGTTTGCCTCGGACGTGTCGCTGGAGTCCCACATGCCCGACTGCTGGTCCAGACATGGTGTGTGTGTGTAGGATGGCTGCTCCTATGCAGGAGGAGAACCGTAGTTCCGTTGTGACAGAAGGCCCGTCAGGAATGGGCGATGGTGGGGGCTCGCATCAGAGAGTCCTGAGAGAGGTTTCCCAGAAGGGTTGGCCACACGGTGATACAGACCATTCAGAAATGGAGTGGGGATCCCAGGTCCAGCCTCAAGTGTCAGTACTGTCCCCACCATACCTGTGTTCTTGGGGCTGACTGCAGAGCCTCACACGCGGGCTCCCAGGGGGCTGTGGTTCTGACTCCCATCATGAGACCTGCAGTGAGGCTCCCTCCCTGCTTAGGCAGAGAGGTCAAGTTCTCCCAATCAGGGATGCACTTCCTTACTTTCAGAACTGCTACTCAGAGGCTGCTGAGATTGGGATGCTGTTTATGACTAAGCCAATTCAAAGTCAAGTTTTGTTTTGCTTTAAAAATATTGGAATGCCGATGCCTTATTGGGGAAGCTGTGACAGGTTTTATTTCCGTGGGCTCAAAAAGGGGTGGCCGAGCCCTGGGGAGGGGTCGTGACAAAGACAGAGGGCGAGGGTACTGGCCACGGGGGATAGGGAGCCGGCAGGCCAGCACCTCGAGGCTGCCCCTCGGTTGCTTTGAGGTCATGTCTGGGAAATCAAGGCAGGACCTGGGTGAGAGTGGGGCAGTGGGGGGAGACTTGTGGAGAGAAGGGTGTGAGGTGTGAGAGCGGGAGGGCGGCACGGGGCCCAGCAGGCACTCTCCCGTGCGTCTCAGATGACAGAGCCGCCCTCGCGGTGTGAGGGGCCATCCCCAGAACAGCCCGAGGGCCTGTGTCCCGAGAGGAGAGCCGCAGAGGGGCTGGCCCTCCCGTCCCCTGGCTGCCCCTGCTCGCTCCTGTCTGTGCGTGTTCAGACCAGCCTGGGAAACGGAGGGCTGGGAACCCTCGAGGACGGCACTCCCCGGTGAACTAGTACCAGTGATGACTGCTGAGGGGGACCCAGCGGCTGGGGAGCTGAAGGATTTTTTTCTAATTTTCCTTCAGCCTGGCTGACGGAAGCATGGATGTATTTTTTTAATTTTCGGTTTTTGTCTCTGACTCCATCAGCCCACCCTTGTGAATAACCTCATAGGATTGCCTTCCGTCCACACTAAGACCTGAGTGTCACCGGGCCATCTCGGAACTGGATTCTCCTCCTGCCTGTTTCTTCAGTTCTGCTCGCTTAAGAGATGGCAGTGTCTCATAAGCATGGCCCATTTGTCCAAAGTCAGGGCTTCCATGTAAAATTGTGTTCAGTTCCTGACAGACTTGAGCTGCCCAGAATGTCGCTGACAAGACGTGGTCCTCTCGTGCCCAGGTGCAGCCCCTGAAGGATCAGGACCGGGAGCACGGGCGGCAAGCCAGCGTGCTAGCCAACGTGGCCCAGGCGTTCGAGAGTGACGAGGGCACGTCTGACGGCGAGGGCGACGGGGTCACCCTCTTCAGCTCGGCCGCTCTGCTGTCGCCCAGTGGGCAGGCCGATGCCGAGACTCTGGCCGTGATGATTCAGGAGCAGCTGGACAAGATCAACGAAGAGATCCGGTGGGTGCGCCTGAGCCTAACTCCCCGGAAACTCAGTTTCTCTGAAGAGCTGTCTTCTGCTTAGAGAAGTCTGAGTGTTCCATAGTAAGAAAACTGACTTCAGGTCTGCTTCAAGAAGTTTCCGTTCTGAGATTGCCCTTGATTATAGAGCTCAGTCAGCCAGGGCATTCTGTCCAACGTGTGGTGTCAGCACTCTGTGGGGGGTCGTTGTGGGGTGTCCCCCCCTCAGCTCTGGGCCCCAAGGTAGGTGAGGTGCCGAGGTGGTGTCCCCTGCGGCCCGTGCACCCTCTGGCACTGAGGGTTCGTCCTCATGTGTCCCTCGGAGCCTCCCACGTTCTGGTGAAAAGCCACCTGGAACAGAAAAGCTGGGGTTCTGGGGTTGGCAAATTCCCACTCAGATCTGCATTTCCTTTTTAACTTAATACAGTGTGAAGATTGGCTTGTTGTAAGATAGTGATATGTTACTGTATGTCACTCTCAGGACATGTGTTTGAGTTTTTCTCATCTCATCAGTATATATAAAATGTTTTCTTTAGACACAGTCTTGGCAGTTCTAACAGTTTACAAAACAGGATAGAACCCAAAGGCCCGCCTCGTGGTGAGCAGGGGGCCTTGGGTCTGGGTGCAGCCGGGTGGCTGGGGGCCCCGAGGCCTGCCTGGTGCCACACCCGCGCACCTGTGCCTCCTGTCCCGAGTCCACGTTCAGAGTGGCCGCAGGCCGGTGGCCCTGCACAGGGCCTGGCAGAGCTGCTGCTCAGATTGTTCTCGTCCCGTCAGCCCTGGCCGAGGTGCCCGTTCCTGCCGGTCGAGTGCGGGGGGCTCGGGCAAAAGGCAGGGGTGAACGCCACAACCAGCAAACACAGATGTGCTACCTGCACTTTTGACGCCGAGACAGACTGCTTTATGGGCCGTGTTTGAGCACAGACAAGCTCAGAAAGACTGTTTTTTCATCCCCATAGGAAATTTGGAATGGTTATATATTAATATTTTTATTTTTACAGCAAGTTGTCAGGTAAAAGTGATTTTTCCTTATGCAACAAGTTGACTTGATGTAAATGGTAAATTCTGTCCATCAACTTGTCAACACTGAAAAACTTTCAAGATGTATAAGTAGAAGTGAAACTGGAGAGTTTACTACCTGTAAGGATCTTGTATTTTAATTTGAAAAGCATTATATTTGCATAATCATGTATTTAACCTGTATATAAAATCATCCACGACACATTAGGGGAGAAGAGCAGTAACTGAATTCTAGGTTAATGCAGCACATTGACATGAATCCAGAAACTCACACAAAGCTGGTGGAAAACTTCAAGTGATGCGTTTGTACATATACAACCTTAGAAAAAAAATTAAAAGATCACCTCAGCACTTCATCTGGTCTGGAGACTCGTGTTTAGAAACTCTAGCTTGCTCGTGAATCGCTGTTTTGGTTATACAGAGTTCCTGATTCCCAATGGAAAAGACTTGAGGCACTGACGTGCATCTCTGCCCTGAGAGCAGGGAAGGTAAAGGTTGTCAACTTCAGGTATCTCCTTACACGGAGAGAGTCGCCACCCAGACCCCATCAGAATGGTAGAGTAAATAAGTCAAATCAAACGTGAATGATCAGGGGCCACTTTGTAAGACTCAATGATAAATTATTCTAAGTTTGAGACTATTCCAAAGAGGGAAAGTTGAACCTTTTTGCTGAGGTGTTAATTGAGCAACTGTTCGTGGAATTTGCTAATCGTGACACAGAATGCAAGCCCAAATTTGTTGTCCAGACACATTCCTCTGCTGACAAAGGCAGGTGATGATTTTCTTCTATTTTAGGTTGATCCAAGAAAAGAAGGAGAACACGGAGCAGCGGGCCGAGGGGATTGAGAGCAGGGTGGGCACGGGGAGCTCAAGCAACCTTCGTCGTTTTAAATCCTTGAACTCCCTCAACCTGAATGCCACCTCCTCGCATGCCAGCTCCTGCCCGCCCAGCAGAGGGCGCTCCAAGCCCCGAAGGAGGCGGCACAGCCCAGCGCGGAAGGTAGACAAGCTGGGCATCATGACTCTGGTATGTGTCGGCCTCCTCCCTGCCGCGTCCCTCCCCGAGAACACTACTTTTCTTTTGTTTGTTTGTTTTTTCTCTTTTTACCCAGAAGAAAATCAGGTACATTTGCTACGCTCAGAGATCTAAGATTTTTAAAACTGCTTAGTCTTTCATCGGGCTTCCCTAGTGGCTCAGACAGTAAAACATGTGTCTGCAATGCAGGAGACCCGGGTTCGATCCCTGGGTTGGGAAGATGCCCGGGAGAAGGAAATGGCAGCCCACTCCAGTATTCTTGCCTGGAAAATCCCATGGACCGCGGAGCCTGGTAGGCCACTGTCCATGGGGTCGCAAAGAGTCGGACACAACTGAGCGAAATCATTCCATAATCACACAGCGACAAATTAGTCTTGATATTTGGACCACCGGCTTAGCACGTCATCATGAACTCAGCCAGAGCCTGCCTCTGTAACGCTGGGCCTGGCCTGTGCTGGACACAGCAGCTGCAGGAAGTTGCTGTTCTCAGGGAGCAGACCGCTTTGGGAGAGTAACCGTAGGCAGCTCTCACTGCACGTGGAAACGGGCGGCACATTTCCCACTGGGGATGCCTGGCTGCAGGGTGCAGGGCATGCGGCGGGAACCAAACCAAGAATCTACACTGGTCTGCTTGCTGATGGGCCTGGCCGCGCGCTCAGGCCAGCTCTGCGTGTGAAACCAGGTTAAAAGCCCGGTGCCCCAGGGCCCCAGGGAAGAGGTCGGGCTTCTTCACTCTTCCGAGTCTGAAAACAGGATGACGACCTAGGGCTTTTGGTGACAGAGTGTGCAGCTCTAAAGCACGTGTTCCAGCTTTCTTCCATGTTTAGCTTAGGTTTTGTGAGTGCGTTGCTGTTTACCCCATGAAATCATGTTTACAGCACTCTGCTTTGTCACTGCACTTGTATTATCCCTTTTTTTGTTGTTACCACCCATTTCATGTTAGCTGCATTGTTAGTCAGCATATAATTAAATTAACTGTGAATCATTTTAGCGGCATGTGAAGTGGTAACTAGTCCATTTTGTGGTCTTTGGAGACACTGTTTTTCTAATTTGCATCATTGGCTAATTAGTTGATATTTAAAATTCTTTGACGATTTCTCTGTGGTTTCATGCTTGATTTCCTTCCGAGGATTTGTAAAAGAACAGTTCTGTATATTTTGTCCTGTTGTTGGAGTTCTCTGACGGTGTGTCTGCTTTCATCATTGGTTTTGATTTCCTGGCTCATCCTGTTGTCTGCTTAGTGGTTGTCAATCCAGACCCCAGCTTCCCACCACTGCCCCCCTCGCCCCCCAGGCTGTAGTTTACCCATCCATCTCCCCTTCCCCGTCCTCCCACCTGCTCTGGTCATAGCAGTGCTGTGGGTGCACTTAGTCGGGTTTGTGCTTTGTCTTCATGTCTCATTAAATGGTGTTTTCCCCCCAGAGCAGTAAGTTTGAATTAGCCTATCACTATGCATTTACAAGCATAATGTAGATGGATCTTCAACTACATATCATGTGTAATTCATAAATGAGATTATCCTTACCTATAGAAATGATCTTCTTAAGTGTAGAATTAATGGACTTTTGACACAATATCCTTTCTGTTTTGGTGCTTGTATTTAAGACTATAAATCTCATCAGCTTTTGCACAGTTAATGTTTCTACTAGACTCTTTAAAAAACTATCTTCTATGGTGAATAAAATGTAAAGGCTGCACCTGCTATTATGCTAGCTTCCATTCTTACATATTTTCACAGGGAACCTACTTTAATAAATTTATTTTGAGAAAATTTAAATCAAATTCTAGGTAAGCATTTTACATTAATTTCGAATAGGTGGTTAGATTTGTTCAGTGTTAAAATAGGTATTATGGTAACTTCCTCATCAGTTAAATCACTATTTTAAAGTATGACATCTTTTTTATTAAGAGAAACTAACTTATAGAGAAGTTTGGCTGAGAATAGACAACTGTTAAGGCCCTTTATTGTAGAGAATGCTGTGCTTTAATAAATCATGACGTTGTAATAGAACTGTATCTTCCTGAGTAATAATTTATAGTGTTTCTCTAGTAAATCTTGAATAGCTTATTTAACTTCTGTGGTCAAAAAAAATGTTCTGTTTCTAGTTACACGTTGTCTAAATCTTCATCTCACTTCTATGTTTGCCATCATTTTGGCTATACTGTGTTTGTCTATGCCGATTCTTGAAGTTTTAGCTTCAAAGTCACAATACATCTGGTTTCTCTTCCTTTCTTTGCATGCATCTATCAGCCTAGTGATTTAAGGAAGCATTGTTGAAAGGTAAACTATTTAGTAATTTAGCATGCCTTTGTTTCTCTGTGAAGTATTAGAGAGTCCTTATCATTTTATGTGAATGAACACTGTGTGGTTATGTACTGGTGAAGAACTGACATTTTAATGGAAGTAATGAAACTCACCCACCACTTAAAATATGTTGATGGTTCTGTTGGAAATAGGTCACTCGTTGGGACGATTGTAACAGTTTGCCTCTATCCCACTTGTTTGCCTTCTAATCATCTCATGCTTATTTATAGTAGACATAGTATTATTTATTATTTTTAAAATTTTCTTTACTTATTTTTTTGGCCATGCTGCACAGCTTATGGGATCTTAGTTCCCCAACCAGGGATCAGACCGGTGTCCCGGCAGTGAAAGTGCCAAGTCCTAATGTCTGGACTACCATGGAATCTCCGCTTAGAGTTTTTTTAAAACAAATGACTGACTCAGAGCCATAGATGTTAGATTTGGAGGAAGCCAATTTAATGATGGTGGGTAGCAGTGTGCAGGAGACTCTGTGCGCCAGGCACCGTGTCAAATGCTTTCGGAGTCTGTCATCTAATCCCACAGACACCCAGGTGAGGTCCAGGCTGCTGTTATCCCCATTCAGCAGACATGGACACTGAGGCTTAGAGAGGCCGGGCACCATGCCCAGGCTCACACACCCAGTAGCAAATGTATAGTGAGACCTGTCTGGACCCCGAAGGGGTTAATCTGTTCCCCACACTGTTGCCACCACTGTGTTTCCTGTCTTCAGACCCAGGATCAGCAGAAAAGCTGGGAGTCCAGGCGAGATCATTTTTTTTTAATTAGTTTCTTTTTTAATTGAAGGATAATTGCTTTACAGAACTTTGTTCTTTTCTGTCAAACCTCAACATGAACCATCCATAGGTACACATACGTCCCTTCCCTTTTGACCCTCCCTCCCATCTCCCTCCCCATCCCACCCCTCTAGGTTGAAACAAATCAGTTCTTAGTGAAGACCTAGGACGGAGGAGCCTGGTAGGCTGCAGTCCATGGGGTCGCTACGAGCCGGACACGACTGAGCGACCTCACTTTCACTTTTCACTTTCATACATTGGAGAAGGAAATGGCAACCCACTCCAATGTTCTTGCCTGGAGAATCCCAGGGACGGGGGAGCCTGCTGGGCTGCCGTCTATGGGGTCACACAGAGTCGGACACGACTGAAGTGACTTAGCAGCAGCAGTTTACTTTATGTAAACCACAGTGAGCAAATTACACTCAAACTGCGTGTAAGCACTTCAGTGTGTAGCCCCCAGTCTGTATCTTTCTGAGAAAGACAAGCCAGACATGTGGTGTTCGCATGGAGGGGTTAGGTACCTTTTCTACACTTCACTTGTTGTCATGGGTTCAGTAACCTGCATCATCACTAAACATGATCTTGGGTGGTGGTACAAGCTGTTTCCTTTTCTCCTTCAAACAGAAAGGTCTGGACGGCTTTGCTGAGAGGTTTCTTACTCTTGCTAGTGGTGCTTCTGAGCAGCATCTGGCGATGAACACAGTCCTTTCATCAGGGCAGTTCATGCCATGCAGGGTTCACAGTGCTGGCGTGGCTCCGCTGTCCTGCCTGGCAGGGCCATCTGGTCGCTGGATTCAAGGGAGAGCGGAGCCTGGCTGCAGGGAGGCTCCAGGCCAGGATCTGTGCACTCAGTAGGTAGGGTGCTCTTGCTGCCTCACGGCCCCGCTTCTCTTGAACAAGACAGTCCTTTAAGATGGCATTAAGCTAGAACAACACATTTTTTTGTACTTGGCGGATAGCATCGCTAATATGTTTTCAAATAAGTTTCTGGTTATAATGTAAAGCCTGTGTGATTGCCTTTTTCGACACAGTCTATCGTTAGCCAGTTTCACACTTACCTCACTCCCTCAGCTGCCACCTTTACCGGAAGAGGTACAAAATGACGAGACCGCCATCAAATGTGAAGCCTCGACCCCCGCCTTGCTGCGGTTCCTTCGGCTAGACCGGCTGGACAGGGGGTCACCGCACAGAACCAGCTACGAGGACATCAGGGACGCCCACAAGTAAGGGGCCTGCGGCCTCGTCGTCAGTCTCAGGAGCCCTGCGCCTCTTGTCTTCAAAGAGTTGCAGGGATGATTGTAAAGGAATCCCACTGGATTCGGTGCCTGTGTTTAGTGATGAACTTCAGGTGCTGGGGTAGAAGAGCTCAGTGACCTCCGTGATTTTAGAAAACATGCGTCTCTACGTATGGACTCCTGTGGGAGATTTCTTCCTGCTCTTGCTAGAGCTCTGCCCGGCCTGGGTGCATTCCTGATGGTTACGGCTCCGTGCCTCTTGGATTTGCTCTTGAGGGTCCCTCCCTTTTTCTCAGGGGTCTCCTCTCAGGAGACTGTCTGTCACCTCCTGTGACTGACCCTGTCCCCATTCAGACCCCCACCTGCTGAGCTCCCGTTGTGAGCCAGGCAGCACTCGATGGAGGGCACATGTGGTCACCTGACCAGCAGCCCTGCATGGTGACCATCACTCTCCTGCCACGGCCGGGGATGGTCACCCTGCGGGAGGCGGGGGGAACTGCCCAGAGCAGGGGAGCTCGCCTTCTCTGGGAGGGTCATCACCTGCCGAGCAGCGACCCTGAGGGAGGGTTGGAGAGCCCTCTGCACCAGCTCGTCTGGAGTGAAGCCCTCCTCAGGCGAGCGCTCCAGGCAGAGAATCTCAGCTTCCCGGGGCCACTGTTTGTGGCCGGAAGCCTGCATTGCTCGTGTGGAGTGTGGTTGGTGAAGGAGACTCCACTGTCTGCTGCGAGGTTGAGGCGCGGGTGTTGCTGGGTGGCTGGTTCTATCAGTAGGTCTTGTGGAGGGGTGTGTGTTTGCACAAGGGTGCCAGTTAAAGGTTGTTTTCTCTCCCCAAAGCTCAACAGGCTCTCAGGACGGCCCCGGGGGCAACCCCAGCAGCAGCAGCAGCAGCCAGGACTCGCTGCAGAAAGCCCCAAAGAAGAAGGGCATCAAGTCCTCCATCGGCCGTTTGTTTGGCAAGAAGGAGAAGGGCCGGCCTGGACACCCCGGCAAGGAGGCGCTAGGACCAGGTGGGTTCTTCACCGTTCAGAGGGAGGACGGTCTGCATGCATGTCCCTTCTGTGTCTCTCCCGCTGTCCCCACGAGGCTCCTGTCACTCATGCTGGGTGTCCTCCTGGAAGGAGCAGAGGAGGCGTCTGTCTTCTTTAGGGTCCGAGATGATCGGATCAGTTGATGAACGGATGTGTGGATGGATGGAAGAATTAAGAGTTAAAGGATGGATGGATTAGTGAGTGGATGGATGGATGAACAGATGGCTGGCCAGATGGGTGGATGAACAGAGCGTGGAATGAATATTGCAGATGTTTATACTCCAGTGCTAGAAACATACTC
Organism: Bos indicus x Bos taurus; assembly: GCF_003369695.1. Taxonomy (NCBI): domain Eukaryota; kingdom Metazoa; phylum Chordata; class Mammalia; order Artiodactyla; family Bovidae; genus Bos; species Bos indicus x Bos taurus. Next base: position 70,205,358 of record NC_040083.1, on the reverse strand, counting down.
TACGAAATTGATTGAGTAGGACCTGGGCAATGATTGTTTCCTCCAGAACAGTGACAAGTGTTTGGAAATGGCCTAAGTGCTCATCAGTGAGGGGTGAGGTAAAATCTGTGGACACCCCACAAGGAACAGCACCTCTCCTTCCTGCCATTTTCCCCATTCCCAGGAGTTCATCATGGGTTCTGCCCATGCCCCCTACTCCATCCCACAGCCACGCAGGTCCTCCTGGCGTTTCCTCATCACACATTGTTATCATCAGGCCCCATCTCACTCGGCCTCATCTCCTTAAGGACAGAATATGTTCCTGCCTCTTCAGCCAGAGATTTGTTGAGTGTCTTGTTTGTGCTGGGTGTGGGATTTATAGGGGTAAGTAAAACAGATGTGGTCTGGAGCACAGTTAAGTGAGAAGAGAGAAAAAGGAGCAGATTATTAAATGCTATCCTTATTATTACTAAATATAACGCTGAGATGGATGGTGCATTGATTATATACCAGATGCTGTGTGTGCCCCTTACCAAACAGGTGCTGCCACCTCCCGATTTACAGAGGAGGAGACAGTGATGGTCATGCGGTTAGGGAGTGGTGAGGGCAGGTTCACACCCATGCAGTGGGACCATGCACTTTGCCGAGCCCCAGCCGCCTCTCTGGTGGATGCAACAGGAATGAGATGGTTCTATGACATCACTGATTCGATGGACATGAATTTGAGCAAACTCCAGGAGATAGTGAATTACAGGAAAGCCTGGAGTGCTGCAGTCCTCGGAGTGGCAAAGAGTCGGACACAACTGAGCGACTGAACTAAAACCTGAGTGTGTGCTGAACTGCTTCAGTCGTGTCTGACTCTCTGTGACCCCAGGGACTGTAGCCCACTAGCTCCTCTGTCCATGGGATTCTCCAGGCAAGAAGACTGGAGTGGGTTGCCATGCCCTCCTCCAGGGGGATCGTACCCACATCTCTCGTTATCTCTTGCAGTGGCAGGCAGGATCTTTACTGCTAGAACCATCTGGAAAGCCCCAGTGAACGCTGACAACTAGGAAATGCAGAAAATAAGGGCTGCTGCTAAGTTAAACTGGAAAAGCAGCAAGTACAGATTGTAAAGAGGAAAACACACGATGACCGACAACAGTGCTGACAGAAACAAGCAGGGATGCGTTCACCCACATCAAGAAAATGTGCCATTTGGAAGAGGAGCCCTTGGAGGGACAGTTGGAACCAGAATGAAAACCAAGGCCATGGTCAGCAGTGCCCACTCACACGGCCCGAGTGGAGTGGTGTCACTCACCGGGCTTTCTGCATCCCCAGAGCTGCTGGTGGTAACATCTGGGCGCTGAGGCCAGGCAACATCCCCGAGTGAGCTAAGGCATCCCTTCTCTCCTTCCAGTGCTGCTGCGGGGCCCTCTGTGGGCGGCCGCCCTCATCCCCTGCTCTGCCACCCACTGGGGCCCGACTGTTCCCCTGGGATCCTTTCAGCCCTTGAGCTTGTGTGTTCCCAGCCCTCTGCCACACCAGACTGGGACGCAACTCAGGACTTGGGCTTGAGATATTAAGGAGACCGTGAATCTGGAAGGACACAGCCCTGGGGTCCTCGAGTGACCACGTGAGAGAGCTGGAGAGCAAAGCCCCCTCGGGGAGGAAGCAGAGCTTTGAAACGTGCCCACACCCACTGCTGCCTCAGCACAAAGTGCCTTTTCTTTGCCTCTCCTTGGCCCGAAACAGACCCCAGCTGCTACTGCTACTCCACAGGTGATTGCTAAAGATGCACCTCCTGCAAGAGCTATTGTCCAGCTACTCTGGGGCTGCCTAAGTGTGCCCAGGAGTGTCAGACAAGTGGGGCTGCCACGCCTGATGCTGGGGGAGGGCCTGATGCTGGACTAGGGCCTGATGCTGGAGGAGGGCCTGATGCTGGAGGAGGGCCTGATGGTGGACTAGGGTCTGATGGTTGGGGAAGGTCTGGTGCTGGACTAAGGCCTGATGCTGGGGGAGGGTGTGATGCTGGAGGAGGGCCTGATGCTGGAGGAGGGCCTGATGCTGGACTATGGGCCTGATGCTGGGGGAGGGCCTGATGCTGGGGAGGGCCTGATGCTGGGGGAGGGTCTGATGCTGGGGGAGGGTGTGATGCTGGAGGAGGGCCTGATGCTGGAGGAGGGCCTGATGCTGGGGAGGGCCTGATGCTGGGAGAGGGCCTGATGCTGGAGGAGGGCCTGATGGTGGACTAGGGTCTGATGGTTGGGGAAGGTCTGGTGCTGGACTAAGGCCTGATGCTGGGGGAGGGCCTGATGCTGGAGGAGGGCCTGATGCTGGACTATGGGCCTGATGCTGGAGGAGGGCCTGATGCTGGGGAGGGCCTGATGCTGGGGGAGGGTCTGATGCTGGACTATGGGCCTGATGCTGGGGGAGGGCCTGATGCTGGGGAGGGCCTGATGCTGGGGGAGTTCCTGATCCTGGAATAGGGCCTGATGCTGGGGGAGGTCCTGATACTGGACTAGGGCCTGATGCTGGGGGAGGTCCTGATCCTGGACTAGGGCCTGATGCTGGAGGACGGCCTGATGCTGGGGAGGGCCTGATGCTTGGGGACGGTCTGATGCCGGACTATGGCCTGATGCTGGGGTAAACGTCTGATGCTGGCGGGAAGGTGTGATGATGGTGGGCAGCCTGCTCCTAGATGTACGAAGAGTTGTGATTATAAATATGAGAAATCTTTTTTTCATACTTTCCTGACCACCTTGCTATGTTCTTTTTTTCTGAAACATAATTCTGTGCAATATAGATTTGATTTCTGCCATACATCAACATGAATTAGCCATAGGTGTGTACATGTCCCCTCCCTCTTGAATCTCCCTCCCACCTCCCTTTGCTACATTCTTATCTCTATGCATATATGAATAATAAAGACTTGACTAAAATAACATCAAAAGCTCCCACACACAAGCATGCACACGCACACTCCCTAGTGCATCATTCGGGTCCGCGTCAGGGTTGCCCTCGGCCACCCCGCCCTGGGATCCATGGTGAGCCTTGACACCTGCACTTTGTTCCCACCCTGGGCCCGCTCCCACGCCTCAGCAGCAGAGGGGCCTTGTCCCCGCAGATGCTGAAGTGATGACTCTGGAGCCAAGGATACGAACACCTAGTCGGTCGTCCTTTGGGGACACCTATACTTCCACCTTCTAGCCTTTCCATTGTATCCATCCGTTTCTCTTAACAGAATGTCCGTGTGATGACACGGGCTCCCATTACCAGCTCTGGTCTGTTCTCATTGAGAGTACAGCTTACCCTCGTCACTCTTTATTGGCAGCAGGAAATTTTGCTCCAGTACTTTATTGAAGCAGTGAGTGCAGTGAAGTCGCTCAGTCGTGTCCGACTCTCTGCGACCCCGTGGACTGTAGCCCGCCAGGCTCCTCTGTCCATGGGATTCTCCAGGCAAGAATGCTGGAGTGGGTTGCCATTTCCTTCTCCAGGGGATCTTCCCAACCCAGGGATCGAACACGGGTCTCTGGCATTGCAGGCAGATGCTTTATCCTCTGAGCCACCAGGGAAGCTCTGACTTTATTGAAAGAAAGCAATAAATAATACTGTGATAAAAATAGTTCAAAAGTAGACTGTACATACTTTGTCACATATTCAGGAAGATCACAAAAGATTAATAGAAAAACAGAATGGTAACAATGGATTGTACAAGGAAATTAAAGGCAAAACCCACATGTAGAGAGACATGCTGTCTCTGTCTACCGAGATATCAGCTGCATAAGGCACCATGATCTGAACGCATCTCTTACTAGCTTTTTTAATGTGCTGCTGAAAAAGTAAAAGTTACATTTGCTACTTATACTATCCAAAATGGCTATGTCATCAAAATCTAAAAATGTACGCCTAGGTCCATTCTTTAAACATATTTACAAACAGATGTAAAAAGATGATTTACATAAGAAAAATAAGGCCTTTGTCAGAGCTGCACTATGCTGTCTGTCTGTCCGGGATGTGGTGCCCTCAGTGTTCAGCTCGATGGCTCCGCAGCGGGTGCAGGGCACCGCGGTTGGTCCTCGAAGAGTCTCACCGGAGGCGAGGGATCCAGGGCCACAGAGACTAGGTTACCGGAGAGATTTTCATAGTCGTCTTCTAGTCATCATTTCAGCCCAAATTTCATTAGAAGCTCACATTTAACACCCAGTACTTTTTTTTTTTTTCACCCAGTACTTTTAAATTGCTTCACACTGCAGACAAAAAGCATTTCTTCCTAGAAAAAAAGTACAATTTAGGTCAGTCGTTAAAATACAACAGTTGGTTGAAATTAAGTCCGCTCATTTCAGAGTGATTGTTGGACAGCTTGGTTACATTCTGGAAGGATAATGCACACTGTGTCATGATGATTTTACAATCGCAGTAAAACCCCTTCTCTGATGGTTTAACATTTAAAAATTAAACAAGAATAATTACAATAAATGCATCATTTACAAAAGCCCTATGTTTGTTCATAGGATTTATACAGACAAGCATTACAGTACATACATTTGAAAGACTAAAATCAGGTATCAGAACATGAACTGATCTGAAAGGAGATTCATAGCCCGGATATACAAGAAAAAGTAAGTAGATAAATGAAGTCATAAGTTTACATAAATAAAAGAAACATTAAATTTTAAAATATTTTCTCTATGGTATTCATGAATTTTTCACTAATTAAAAACTCTGTAATAAAATATCTTAGGGTCCATATAACAAGTATTAACAGATTAAAGATTGCATTGAGTTTAAAATGTAGTCTTTTGTTGTATTCTGGACGCTGTATAATCACCTGCAGAATTAGTGCAGGTAAACTGGAAACAAACAGACGAGTCAGTCCTGGGACGGTGACTGGTGCCCGAGTCCCTGCCCCTTCAGACACCCCCCCACCCCATTCTGGGCTTCAGCTGCTTTGAGAATCCAGAGAAACACGAAGGACCAAGCAGATCAAGGAGAGAACTCTGTGGCTGACTTTATTCTGACATATAGCTAAAAACTGCTGGTAAAAAAACTTAAAACCCAATCCAGCCTTCCAGCTGAGCCATGAACAGGACAGAGCAGACAGCCTCCTGCTCTCAGAGCCGCTTGAGCAGGGCTGGGCTCCCGGGCCGGACCCACCAGAGGACCACCCAGAGCAGCACCTGCAAGGTACGGTGGCCCCTCAGCGGCAGCCGACCCCCAGATGCCGGTGCACTTCAGTGTTGAACACTGGCCTCCAGACGGAGAGGCCCAGGGCAGGGCAGCCTCGTGAACCCTGATGCTCTGGGCCCTGTTCCCTCTGAGAACCTGCACGCAGGGCGTGGCCAGCAGCACTGCCGCTGTGGGAGGGACACCCATGTGCAGGGACGGGAGGGAGACTCGGGCCGTGCTCTGACTACTCCGGCGGCAGCCAGGTGCCAAGGTCATGTTCTCTGCTGCTGAGGGCTCTCCCGGGCCGACCTCTGGAGACCCGCTGACCCTCCACTCCTAGGGTGTGGCCTCCATGCCCCTGCGGGACCAGGCCGGCCTGTACTCACCCCGAAGCTCAGCAGGAGTAAGTCCTGACTGTAGCAGAATCCATCCTCTGTGTTCCCGCCACGCTGCATGGTCCCATGAGCGCGGGAGGAAGTGTGCAAACACAGACCTCCAGATTCACAGAGCTCCAGATTCACATATTCGACACAGTCTATTGTTACCCAGTTTTACACTTACCTCATTCCCTCAGCTGCCAGCTTTACAGGAAGAGGTACGAGATGACAAGACCACCATCAAATGTGAAACCTCGACCCCCACCTCTCTGCGGTCCCTTCGGCTGGACTGGCTGCAGACGGGGTGCTGTGCACGGCCAGTCACGAGGACATGAGGGATGCCCACAAGTAAGGAGCTTGTGCGCCTCGTCGTCAGTTTCAGGAGCTCTGTACCTATTGAAAGTGATGGAAGGATAATTTTAAAGGAATCCCAGTGGATTCGGTGCCTGTGTCTAGGGGTCTATGTGTGCATGTGTGTGTTTTCTGGTAGGCAGGTTTCTCTGGATCTGGTGTTAAGGTGGATGTCTAACTGTGTGTGTGTGTGTGTGCACATGCACAAGTGGGTTGTTCTTTGCTCTGTTGCTACGCGTGGCAAACTCTAGGATGTTCTGGTGGCTTCATAGAGAACAATTCAAAGTACGAAGATTTTCTGACCACAGTGGGTAATCTCAGTTCTGTCTGTCAACCAGAGACAACACTGACTCAGGGAAAATGCCTTATCTATAAAACGTGAAAAAATGTTTTAGTATTCCAGAAAAAATATCACTTGAATATAGTTTAACATTTATGGCATTATAGATGTGAAAATCAGTTTGTTTCTCAAAACTATTTTCTTTCTATTAAGCCCCAATTTGTCTCAAAAGTATTTTTAATTGCTAAATGTACGCAGCCAATGCATCCACTTTCAGAGCATTTTTGAGGGTTGGTGAATCTCAGATTTTCACGTTGCGTGGAAACTCCCAGGGAGAGCACTGCGGGGTCACCAGGTGCTGGACGCGCTCCGTGAGGAGGGGAGGCCGAGGCCGAGGGACCGTCCGCATCCCTGTTGGTCATTGCAGTGTCCTGGGTGTGCAGGGACTCCCCTCAGGCATCACGTACCTCCTGCTCTAAATGCTGTCTTTCCTCTTCCCCTTGGTGGACACTGTCACGCGCCAGCTCGCAGGGGAAGCCGAGTCAGCAGGTGTGCTGAGCTGTGTGTGTCCTGAAGCCTCCCCATGGGGCTCGTCCCCAGCTCCAGGCTCTGAGCTGAGCAGCGCTACAGGAGTGGGGCATGGTGTTGGTGAAGGGGAGCCCAGCGAACCCTCGTAGGAGGTGCTGGGCTGTGCGGACGGTCAGTCTCGGAAAACAAGGCCACACCTGTTGTCTGGGTGGTGCCACGTGTGTAGCATTTGATGGGAAGAAGCTCACACAGCCATCTTGTTAGGAAAGACAGCTTGACCGTGGTGCTCATGTCCTGCTTTAAAGTGCCCGTTGTCATCCACAGATGGTGTGGCCCTCTCTCGGGCATGTCTGTTCCCCATAGAATTCACCGTATTTCCGAATGTCTTTCTGCTGTGACTCTAATTTTAAGGCAAGGAAGCATGCCACGTCAGTTTACTGCTAAGCAAGTGTTTTAACGAATTGTACTTGGGGTCGCAAATTTGACCCTCGAGGGGGCAGAGGAGGTCTGAGCTAAGTAGCCCCGCAGGGTGGCCCGAGCAGGGTCATCACAGCATTCCACAGAGCAGGCAGCCCCCCAGGCTCGTCTCTGAAGCTGTCTCTGTAAAGCTAGGTTTCAGATGAGAGTGAGCCAGTGACAGCAGAGTGATGCAATATCTTATAGCTGAGGAAGGAAATAAACCCCAGCAGAAGCCAAGCGAGTCTTCCATTTGCTTCTGGATGGTGGTTGTGGTTGGGACGCGAACTCCAGGCACGTGATACATGCCTTGTTCCCCTGGGATATGGGAATTTAAAAAGTTTGCCTTTTTTAAAACCTCTCCCTGAGCTATTAAGGGGCTTCCCTGGTAGCTCAGATGGTAAAGCATCTGCCTTTACCAATGTGGCAAACCTGGGTTTGATCCCTGGGAGATCCAAGATCCCCTGGAGAAGGAAATGGTAACTAACCCACTCTAGTACTCTTGCTTGGAAAATTCCATGGGTAGAGGAGCCTGCTAGGCTACAGTCCATGGGGTTGCAAAAACTTGGGCACGACTGAGTGAATTCACTTTCACTTTCACTTTCACTTCTTGAGCTATTAAGATACCTGTTGTGTTTTCTGGTATAATTATTCCTAGAAAATAGAATATTTACTATTCTAGGAAACCTAAGGTTGACTTAAAGGAACAGTTACTTGAAATTTGATGTGAAACATTTCGAGCTTTAACCATACATAGACTTCACAATCTTAAGTCAAGTCTAATGCCATTTGAGTGTATTGAAAAGCCACTGTGTATCTTTAGGGAATTCCCTAGCAGTCCAATAGCTAGGACTCTGCACTTCCACTACATGGGGCCTGGGGTTTGATCCCTGGTTGGAGAACTAGGGTCCCGCAAGCCACACAGCGGCCTAGTCAAAAAAGAATGACCAGTATCTTAATTTAGCACATGGCTAATTAGCTGAACAGCAGTGCAGGATAGAAACAGCCCCCATCCAGCCCTCTCCTTGCTTGCTGTGTTAGAGTGTTCTGTGTTGAAAGTCTGCGCTGCTCTTTGTGTGTCTATTGTGAAATGCTGTGCATCCCTGAAGCTCTCTCAGGGACAGGTTCCTCTGCTCAGACCCCAGTGTGGTTTCCTCTTCTACGTATCTGTCCTCACTGTTTAGAAAGGGAAGAGTGGATGTTTTTCCTTGACTACCCTCCTCCCTTGGATGTGCAGACTTCTGAATCCTTTAAGGTTGGCGATAACTCTTTCATCGGGAAGGAGGTGATTCTATAAGGAATTGCGGGAACTCATTCAGCATTTCATGACTCAGGTGTTCTTTGTAATATGTCTGAACTCTCATTAAGTAGATGGTTTAGAAGATTAAAGGAAAATGATGAGATGCATACTATTTCACTTTTCAAATTTATAAAGAGAATAAATACTTAGGTTAACTTGTTTTATACCCGTGTGTAGTAGTGATTCTTGAATTTTGAATGTTTCCTTACTTGTAGGCATGAGTTGCTGGAGGAAGCCGGGAGACAAGGCGTGCCTGCGCACAGTGGGACGGGCCAACAGTTGTGGTCTGGCTGGAGGTGTGTATGCACCCCCTCACCTCCACCCACACCCGCGTCCGCACCTGCACCCCCTTCCTGGGCCGGTGCATCAGTCCCTCCACAGCCACCCATAACCTCCTGCCTCCTGTCTCCCGTACCCAGCTCTGGGTCGGGATGCCGGCCTGGTAGGTGGCTGCTTGCCGAGCCAACGTGAAGAGCGGCGTCATCATGTCTGCCCTGTCACACGGAGATCCAGCGTGAGATCAGCATCAGCAACCCGCCGCATCGGCCGAAGCTGCGCCTGGGGATCCAGGAGATCATGTCCCTGACAGGCCCCTAGCCCCTCCCACGTCCAGAACGGTGCACCTCCCTCCTTCCCTAGGGAGAGTTCGCCCCCCCCGCCCCCGTTTGTGTCGCTTGCGGGGTTCTCTATACAGATGTCCACTGTTCCTGCTTAAATAAAGTTCTAGCATTCAAAACCATGACAGCTTTTCATTTGCGGCAGTTGTGTTGTTAAAAGATAGATGATGAATACTTCATACAGATTATTTTTGTAACAGCTGGGCTGCAGTGGCAGTGTAATACAGAAATGGAAGTTTTTGAAAACATGAAAAAGGGACTTTTGAAAGTGTGAAAAGTGTAAAAAGAAAGGAAGTTTTTGAAAATGTATTAAAAGAAATGTAAATATAAATGTCAAGAAAGTGAAAGAAAAGGCTTAGCCCCCAGGCTGCATTGTTTTTCCCTCATTTGACTTGTCAGGCCTGTCCTATTCGGCAGATTCCTTTATGGGAGCTGTAGACCCTGGGCTCTCAGGGTTTTAAGAGTCTGTACATCCGCCAGGTCACACCAAGTCGTATCGTGCTCATCCAAGTTTCCTCCACGTGGGAAGACCTTGAAAGTCCTGTAAGAGGGTCCTCCTAGTTGGAAAAATTAAAACGAGTCTGGTGGAAACGTGGATTGCTGCCAGGAGCTCAGGGCCGGCCAGCTCCTCATTTCTCGAGTGCAGACTCAGGACACAGCTCAGTCCCCACACTCGGTGTGTCCACTCTGGAGAGGAACCCTGGTGAGGAGACGTGACCTCCCAGATGTACCTGCCCTGAGGAGCAGGTGGAGCCTGACTCAGGCTCACAGTTATTTTACACAAAAAGAGTGAAGGCTTTCTTGTCCGTTTGTCTTCCTTGTTTCTAAGTGTGAGCGTGAGGGTGGTCAACTCACCCCGCACTGATGCGCTTGTTCCCAGCGTATCTGCTCTGCTCTCTGTGCCCCAGAGGGTTCACCAGAGCCACCTTTTTATAAATGAAGGTGCTGAGGGTTCCCCGGAGGTTTTATTAAAGTATCTCAGTAAAGGGAGCTTCTTATGAGTTGAGTTTAACAGGTGGTAAACTCAAGCAGCAACCCCCGTGAGGATGGGGTTCGGGGTGGGGCATGGGCAGAACCCCTGATGAGCTCCTGGGGATGGGGAAAGAGGCAGGAAGGAGGGTGAGGGCTGTTCCTTGTGGGATGTCCACAGACTGTACCTCCCCCCTCACTGATGAGCACTTAGGCCGTTTTCCAAACACTTGTCACTGTTTTGGAGAAAACAATCATTGCCCAGCTCCTACTCAATTGTGTAGAATATGTTTCTAGAATTGAAGTGTAAACATCTGCTTTATTCATTCCATCCTCCGTTCATCCACCCTTCCAGCCAGCCAGCCAGCCAGCCATCTGTTCATCCATCCATCCACTCACTAATCCATCCATGCATCCACTCAGTAATTCATCCATCCATCCATCCACTCAGTAATTCATCCATCCATGCATCCACCTGTCCATCCAGTCAGTCAATCATCTGTCCATCCATCTGTCTACTCACTAATCCATTCATCCACTCATCCATCCATCCTCCATCTGTCTATCAATCTATCCATCGATCCAACCACCCATCTGTCCATGCATCTATCCAACCACCCATCCATCCATCTACCCATCCACTCATTAATCCATCCAATCATCTGTTCATTTATCCATCCATCCATCCATCTGTTCATTTATCCATCCATCATCTATACAAACTTCCTTCCTCCCTCCCCCGATCCCTTCCTCCCATCCTTCGTTCCTCAGGAGAACTTTACGTTTTTGTGCATATTGGTATTTTATTCCTCTTAAGTTTAATCATAGGGTATTTCTATTTCTCCCAGCACCTTCCTTTTTTGGATTGCATCCTTTCTCCGCTGCAGTTTCCAGCAGGTACACTGATTCTTTTGCCAACAATAACTCTGGAGAGTTGTTAGCATCTGACTCCCTGACAGAGCTGTTCTATTATCTACCATGTTTCAGCTGATACTTTTGATTTTTTCAGGTAGGCCATCATATCATCTTCAATCAGTGGCTATTTTATTTCCCTCTTTCAGCAACTACAATTATTATTGACTTTTCTTGTCTGATAGCACATTCTAGAACTTTCAGAGCATTGATAATTAGCAGAGGTGATCACAACATCCTTGACTTGTCCCTGACTTTAATGAGACCACTTGTAACACATCACTATTCAGTGCGATGTTTGGCCCTTGGCTTGAAATAGATGTTTCTAACTCTGTTTCAAAGCTGTCTTTTTTGCTTTTAAAGAGTTTTTAGCAGGAAGATGTTCAGTTCTATCCAGTGAAGTGGGAGACAGAGGATGAGATGGTCAGGTTGCATCACAGACTCAATGGACATGAGTTTGAGCAAACTCCAGGAGATAGTGAAGGACAGGGAAGCCTGGGGTGCTGCAGTTCATGGGGTTGCAAAGAGTAAGACACAACTTAGCAACAGAACAACAATAACAACAGCGGGAAGATGTTGCATTCTATCCAGTCTCTTCTTCAGCATCAAGTCAAGAAGACCACACATGGAGTGGATTGTAGGAGGCCATGATTCTCCTGCCCTGGCCTGTAACTGCCCCCTTTGCCACATTACTTTGCAACATTTCCTGTCAAGAGGCATGGCATATTTCTACAGCTTCTGGGCTGGCCTTGTGACTTGGCTTGGCCAACAGAAAGAGGCAAAGTGACAAGCTTCCAGGGCCTTGAGAGCATTGCTCTCTGGCCACTTCCCTATGAACTAGCCCAGGCCAGCCTGCTGGAGGACAAGACTCCCATCATTATCCCTGCCAACAGCCAGCTTGTCCATCATGAACCATGGCTACCCTTGAGCAGCCAACCTCAGCTAACCCACCAGCTGACTGTGGATGCAGGAGTGTCCCCACTGGAGATCAACCACACATCAGGCCCCAATCAGCCCCCCGACCCACAGCCTGATGAGAGATAATGGGTGGCTGTTTGCAGCCACTAAGTTCTGGGTGGTTCACTGTGCAACAGTAGATAACCACACAATGGCTGTTCTCCTTTGGCCTGTTGAACATGAACTGATGTTTACTGTTGTGTCCTGGAAATCAGAGAATGAGTCTGTACGTGTGATCGGGCCCAATTTTTTGACATGCTGCCGAGTTGCCCAAAACTCAGCAAATGTGACCAGGCACTCTTTATCAGAATTGGCTGAGACTTTATAAAATCGAAGGCTCATTTTGTCTTATTGCTTCAAAAAATGATGCTACTGGGATTTCCCTGATGCTCCAGTGGCTAAGACCCCATGCTCCCAATGCAAAGGGCCTGGGTTTGATCCCTGCTCAGGGAATTAGATTCCACGTGCCACGACTAAAGATCCCACGTGCTGCAGCTAAAAGATCCAGCGCAATGCAGCTGAGACCCAGCGTGGCCAAATAAGTAACTATTTAAAAACTGGTGCTAAGACCCAGCGTGGCCAAATTAGTAACTATTTAAAAACTGGTGCTAACACCCAGTGTGGCCAAATTAGTAACTATTTAAAACTGGTGCTAAGACCCAGCGTGGCCAAATAAATAAATATTTAAAAACTGGTGCTGGAGCCAACTTGTGGGAGAGGATGGGGTGTGCTCCCTGGGTGCTCAGCATGCTGGGTTCCAGGTGTGCGATGCTTAGAGGAGAATGAGTGTGATCTCCAGAGTGAGGACACGGTGGCCGACACCCAGAGGTCTTAGGCCCCATAGACACAGCCAGCTGAGGCCACTTTCTGAGTGGGGAGGAGAGAGGGGGGCTACCGACAGTTGATACCGTCCCATAGTCCGTCACAAAGTCTAAGTCGAAAGAAGCTCCCAGAATACTGCTGTCCCTGGGGTTTTGCTGTGGTGGTTTTAAATTATGTCCTCAAGTTTTGGGGTGTTTCTCTGCTCAGAAGGGAAACCAATCTCCCTCCCCTTGAGTATGGACTGAGCTTAGTGACTCGCTTCTAATGAATAGAATAAGGTAGAAATGACAGCATGTAACTACTGAAAAGAGGGCCGTCAGAGGCATTTCAGACTCTTCCTCACTCTCTCTCGGACTTCCTGCCCTGGGCAAAGCCAGCTGCCATGTTGTGAAGACACTTAAGCAGCCTGAGGAGAGGTCCGTGTGGGGAGGAGCTGAGGCTCCGCCAACAGCCCTGTGAGTGTGCCATCTTGCAGGCTGTTCTTCCAGCCCCAGAACCACCTTCAGAAACCTGCAGCCCTACATGACATCTTGACGATAACCTCACGAGGGACTCCCAAGCCAGAATGGCACAGCTAAGCCATTTCTGAATTTCTGACCCCACTGAAAGAACCTGAGATAATAAATACACGTTATTTTAAGCCACTAGGTTCTGAGGTTGTTTGTTACACAGCACAAGCTAACTAATATACTTCTTATGGTGGCTCTGGGTGGTGAGTTCATCCATGTCAACTTGTTCTCTTTCATGGACTCAAGGTTCTGGCACAGTTTTCTCTGCTCTAAGATCCCACTAGCATAGATGTCTTAGTTTACTGGATACCCTACTTAAAACGTATGCCAACTCTTTGCTTGATAAAGAGTGAGTTTTGGTTTCTGAGACTGGTGTTGTACCTGAGAAGCAGGTCTCTGACCAAGGCTCATCTACGGACCTCTGCAGGAGAAGACCCCAGAAGCTGCCTGACATCTGTCCTAACCACCCTGCTGTTGGTCTCTCACCCTTGTGTAGGGTTTGGCGGCAAGCTCAACACAGGATACCCTGTGTAGACAGAAGCCATGTCATGGATAATTCCATGGTGGGATTACATGGTTGGTGAGAATGCCGAGGTAGATTGAAGCAGGGGTGGGTTCCAGCACTGCCCTCTCCTGATGTCTTCAGACCATCTCGTGGGAGCTTCACACACGTGCCAGACACAGGCACACAGGATGCCTTTTTGGTAATGAAGCACTTGCACGCGGCCAGCACCCAGGAGCCCCCTTCCTGACCTCCAAGGGGAAACCACTACCCCGATTCTTGTCTGCTCACAACGCTTCACTCACCTATTTCACTCACCTGTCCACCTGGACGCCAAACTTGCCTCCAAACCCCCAGATGGAGTCAACCTGCAAGCAGTGCTTGGAAAGCTTTGACTGGTGTTCATGGCCGACAGCTGACTGGAACAGGGGCAAAGTGAAGCATCAGACGCCCACCAGCATTGCCACACTGGACCTGCCCCCCCTACCCTGAGGCAGCCTGCACTTCTGCTCAGTGTGGGTGATGCAAACAAAATCACTCAACGTGGAAGCCGGCCCAGAGGGAGGTAACTCCAGGGGGCATCTCAACACCAGGGCCCCCAGTCAGGTGTTCGTGAACCCTCTCCACACCAGGCTCCCCAGAAGTCTCCCAAAAACCCCAGCCACAGGGGGCCTTCTGAGGTGCCTGAGCATGAAGAAACAGGAGGCCAGCCCTGAACGAGAACCACAGAGCCAGCAGCCTGCCAACGACTCCTAAGCCCACTTCCAGGAAGACTGCTGGCAGTGATCACCCTCTTCAGATGGGACACTGCCAAAGCACATGACCCAGGAATCAGGGAACAAACTGGAACACGGATGGCATGCTTCAGGCACACCATACATTCAGTGTCAACACCTGCCACACATCCAGCCCGCCCAGGTGTGCAGTGGGGCCTGCCACCGCCTCATGACCACCAGTCAGGGAAGCGGGTCTGGGGACCTCTCAAGGCCACCTGCTGACCGAGCAGCCCACCCTGAGCTTTCTGCTATGTGGTCAGCAAGCCATGGCCCATGGCCCACGGCCCACATCCAGCACTGAAGTTCTTTGTAAATAACGCTTTCTGGAACATACAGATGTTTCTGAACGTGTGTTCATTTACAGAAAATCTATGTCTAACTTTGTGTCAAGACACTACAGCTAGTTCAGGAGCCAACTGAGACCCTGTGATTCCAGGAAGCTAAAAATATTTATACCCCGAACTCTGAGTCGGCCCCGTGCCGCTCTAGTCACCGAGGCCCGACCCTTAGAGGAAGGCACCAGGCTCCCTCGGCAGAATGGAGAGTGGTCACAGACCTCTTTGTGGACACTGAGGACACAGGACAGATGACTGACGCATGACCCAATGCCAGGTGAGGAGGCGGCTCGGCCAAAGCCCAGTTCCTACTCAGGGGGTCACCCCCACCTTGGCTCCCTCCTAAAATAAAGCGAGGGGCCTGCTGGCGCACTACCAACTCCTCTCCCACTTGTTTATCTGGAACTTCAGCAGTAGCGTTAGGGTCCAACCCCCACAGGGTCACCACCACCTCTGACAACTCTGCAGGCAGCTCAGGGCGCATGTTCTTCCACAGCCGGGGAGCAAAGCAGGTTTTACTTTCCAGTCTGGAGCTGTTACTTTCCCTCCCAGGCTGGATCCAATGCCCACAGCTAACAGCCGATCCAGAGCACCGCAGCCTCCAAAAACCTGTGGCAGAGACCACCCATCTGTAGCTTCAGGGGTTGCACCCAGAAAATATCAACAAGGGAACATGGAGGCAGCAGCAGCCAAAGGATCCCCCAGCATGACTCTTCATCACTAAGAAGTCAGAGAGAACTCTTCCAAAAATGTGGCCAGAGTGAAAGCTTAGTGATTCTCCCAACTTTGTGATCAAAACAGCTTTCTCCCGTAGATTGGCCTTGGTCCTACGCTGACGAGATTCTCTTTCTTATTAGACAGTCAGCACCAGGCAGAGCACTGCAGGAAGCAGGGATGACACTCTGGTCGTGGGGGGCGCCCCTCTCTCAAGCAGGTACTGGCCTGCGAGTGACAAGTCCTGTCATTCTGGGATTAGTCCGATCTGGGCACAAGAGGGACAGGGTGGAATTACAGAGGAACCCGACCCCAGCTGATACCTCAGCACAGAGTAAAGGCAGACATCTCAAGTTACCCAGCCTGGGAAACGTGCACCCACTCCACTGCAGACGCAGCACACCTGCTCTGGTCTACTGTCCTCTCTGCACGGCGGACACAGCCCCCAGCTGACTCAGCCCGGGAGGCCCAATAATAGCCATATGGGAAGCTTAAATAGACCCAGGAAATGAAAAATGTCTCCATAAAATCAAGATATATGATCACTGAACAAACTCTGTGTTAGACAACATATGTAAGACACAGTATGGAAAGAAAATGACCTCTGAAGTAAAAAATGGGAAGGGAGAATAAGAAAGCTATTATATTGACAGAATTGTCTGGTCAGAATACAAGCAGTCTACAAAACGAAAATAAAATAGAAGGTAATGCACAGTTGGATGACATCATCCACTCAACGGGCATGAGTCTGAGGAAACTCCAGGAGATACTGAAGGACAGAGAAGCCTGGTGTGCTGCAGTACACGGGGTCACAAAGAGTTGCCCACGGCTGAGCACCTGAACAACAGCAACAACACTACATGCTTGTGTCAAGTGAGTAGCAGAGATAATAGCTGTTGTGTGTGTGTGTGTGTGTGTGTGTGTATTGTGTGTGTGTTAGTAGATTAGTCATGTCCAAGTCTTTGTGACCCCATGGACTGTAGCCCACCAGGCTCCTCTGTCCATGAGATTTCCTAGGCAAGAATACTGGAGTGGGTAGCATATACTTGTATGAGTCATACATGTATGTGTATTGTCTATTGGGTAAATCCTTCGAAGTGAAATTGTTGTGTCAGTGGGGTAGAGAATTTTATACTTTTGCTCAGATAATGACAAAGCCTCAAAATAAAAAGGCTGGATCATTTTAACTCACACTAAGAGTAAACATTCAGAAAACTAAGATCACGGCATCCGGTCCCATCACTTCACGGAAAATAGATGGGGAAACAGCGGAAACAGTGAAAGACTATTTTTTTGGACTCCAAAATCACTGCAGATGGTGATCGCAGCCATGAAAATTAAAAGATGCTTATTCCTTGGAAGGAAAGTTATGATCAAACTAGACAGCATATTAAAAAGCAGAGACATTACTTTGTCAATAAAGGTCCATTTAGTTTAGGCTATGGTTTTTCCAGTAGTCATGTATGGATGTGAGAGTTGGACTATAAAGAAAGCTGAGCACTGAAGAATTGATGCTTTTAAACTGTGGTGTTGGAGAAGACTCTTGAGAGTCCCATGGACTGCAAGGGGATCCAACCAGTCCATCCTAAAGGAGATCAATCCTGGGTGTTCATTGGAAGGGCAGATGTTGAAGCTGAAACTCCAATACTTTGGCCACCTGATGCAAAGAGCTGACTCATTTGAAAAGACCCTGACGCTGGGAAAGATTGAGGGCAGGAGGAGAAGGGGACAACAGAGGATGAGATGGTTGGATGGCATCACCGACTCAATGGACATGAGTTTGTGTGGACTCCGGCAGTTGGTGATGGACAGGGTGGCCTGGCGTGCTGAAGTTCATGGGGTCACAAAGAATCAGACACAATTGAGCGACTGAAGCGAACTGAACTGTACTGAACCGTGAGGTTTACAGAGGGCAAAGCCAGGCTTGTTAATATTCTGTTCAGGCACTGCTGTGTTATGGGAGACGTTCCCAATCTCTTTCTTTCCTCTTCCTTCCTTCCTGCTCTAGGCTGGATTAGGTGTCGCTCCTTATCCTTCTGTAACCTTGTGTTCCTATCGTTTATTGTGCCAGATTGTTTCCTTTATTTATTTTATTATTTTGGCTGCACTAGATCTTTGTTGCTGGGCGGCTGGGGGGTTTGCTGTTGTTATGGCCAGTGGGGGCTACTCTGCTTTGCAGTGCATGAGCGTCTCACTGCGGTTAGGTGGCTTCTCTGTTGCAGGGCATGGGCTCTAGGGGCGTGGGCTTCAGTAGTTGCAGCTCCTGGGCTCTAGAGTGTAGGCTAAGCAGTTGTGGCACACGGGTTTAGTTGCTTAGAGGCACTTAGGATCTTCCCAGACCAGGGATCAGACTCATGTCCCCTGCATTGGCAGGCGGACTCTTACCCACTGTCCCACCAGCGAAGACCCCACGTTGTTTTCTAAGTTTCCGTTTCTGTGCCTGTATCTCTGACTGGCTGAAGTGCCCTCCTGTTAGGGACTGTGTTCTTAATTATGTTTGTTTCTAGCACAGTGCCTGGCATATCCGGAGGACTTTGTTGAATGAATAAATGTACGAATTTAATTGAACAAATTCTGAATAAAGAAACAATTTAATCAAAGCCTATCCTTTATTGCATAACAATATTTACCTGAATACAATGTATTAATACAGTCGTTGAATCTTTGATCTATTTGAATGACTGTTTGTTTCTTAGCTGTTTGGGGCTGAAATACCTCTAAATTTAATTGCCTTCATGTTCAGACTGAGGAGTTTGAGCAAAGAACAGGTGTGGGAAATCCCTTTTCTTTCTTCAAAGCACCCAGACCACAGAGGCTGTTGCTATCTACCTATTAACAGCCACGACTCTTTAGAATGACTCAGTGACCATTTGTGATTCTGTTCAATTTCACTCCAAAGAATTTATCCCCGTTTATTTTTTTTTTTAATATTTATTTATTTGGCAGCGTTGGGTCTGAGCTGTGGCATGCAGGATCTTTTGTTGTGGCACCTGGGCTCAGTAGTTGAGGCTTAGTCACATGTGGGATCTTAGTTCTTTGATCAGGGATGAAACCCATATCCCCTGCATTGGAAGGCAGATTCTTAACCACTGGATCACCAGGCAAGTCCAAATGTATCACTTTTTCATCTCACTGTCTTCTCTTCCACTCTTTCCCTCTAAATTGTTCTATATTTCCAGTCCAGCATATAAGTAACTTGGAAGGCATCATTTTGTCCTAACAAAGATCTGAAAAAGCAATAAATGAACAACTCTTAGACCCATCAGAGAACTGAGGTCAAAGGGCAAACTTCTATCACAAAAACTGGGGAAACAGATAGCTACAGAGAATCACACTTACTAGACCAGACACCTGTAAGAGAAATCCTCGTTTGAAACCAGCATCAGAGTATCAAAAAACTATATGTGTGGATAAGTCTGAAAATTAAAAATACCAAGAAGGTCAGTCTTAGAAGGAATCCCTCTAAGTGAGGAGTTTTACTTCCAGGAGCTCTGCCAGGTTCTCACAGTGAAGATTAAAAAAAAATCCTGTTGCTTCCGCAGGGCGGAGGGGGACACTAGCAGTTTGAAACAGGGTTTAGGAGAAACTTTTTTTTGATGTTCTTTGGAAGGAATGATGCTAAAGCTGAAACTCCAGTACTTTGGCCACCTCATGCGAAGAGTTGACTCATTGGAAAAGACTCTCATGCTGGGAGGGATTGGAGGCAGGAGGAGAAGGGGACGACAGAGGATGAGATGGCTGGATGGCATCACCGACTCGATGGACATGAGTTTGGGTGAACTCCAGGAGTTGGTGATGGACAGGGAGGCCTGGCGTGCTGCGATTCATGGGGTGGCAAAGAGTCGGACACGGCTGAGCGACTGAACTGAACTGAAGTGTGGTTTTACTAACCATTCAAGTACAGTAGGATCTGGGAGTGTTAGTCTCAGTTGTATCTGACACTTTGCGACCCCCATGGTCTATAGCCCAC
This sequence comes from Bos indicus x Bos taurus, assembly GCF_003369695.1. NCBI lineage: Eukaryota > Metazoa > Chordata > Mammalia > Artiodactyla > Bovidae > Bos > Bos indicus x Bos taurus. The sequence continues at coordinate 70,185,856 of NC_040083.1, read as the reverse complement.
CAGGCTCCTCTGTCCATGGGATTTCCCAGAATACTATATTAGTTTGCCATGCCCTCCTCCAGGGGTTCTTCTCGACCTGGGGATCGAAACTGGGTTTCCGGCATTGCTGGCGGATATTTTACCATCAAAGCTACCAGGGAAGTAGCATCCAGGAAGATGTAGGCAAAATCAGGATTTCAAAGTTTCAGCATCTTAACAGTATGAAGGAAGTCCCTACATACTCTCCTCAAAAATGCTTTTCTGCACCTTTTGATATGAGCAAACCATTTTCTTCTTTAGCTTGTTGATGTGGTGGATTACGCTGAATGATTTTCCGATATTAAACCAGTCTTGCATACCTGGGATAAATCCCACTTGGTCATGGTGTATAATTCTTCTTATGCTTGATTAGATGTGCTAATGTTTTGTTGAGGATTTTTGCATGGACACTTGAAAGATATTAGTCTGTAGTTGTCTTTTCTTGTAATGTCTTTCATTTTGATATTAGGGTAATGCAGGCCTCATAGAATGAGTTAGGAAGTATTCCCTCTGCTTCTATTTTCTGGAAGAAACTGTGGAAAATTGGTAGAATTTCTTCTTTAATTGTTTGGTAGAACTCACCAGTGAACACATCTGGGCCTGGTACTTTCTGTTAGGGTATTTTATTCATTACTGATTTGATTTCTTTAACAGATATAGGCCTATTCAGATTGTCTATTTCTTCTTATTTAAGTTTTGGTAGATTTCCAATCTACCAAATGGAATTGGTCCATTTGATCAGGGTTATCAAATTCATAGACATAGTAGTAGTCCATGATATTACTTGATTATTCTGTCAACATCCCTGGGATTAGTTGTTATGGTATCTGCTTCTTCCTTGAAATTTGTAATTTCTCTCTCTGTCCACCACCTCCCCCCACTTCTCTCTATCCCATGAACCTCGTGGGAGATTTCTCAGTTTTACTGATCTTTTCAAACATCCAGCTTTGGTCTGGTTGATATTCTTTATTAATTTCCTGTTTTCAGTTGTTTGATTTTTGCTCTGGTTTTTATTTGTTCTTTCCTTTCTCTTACTTTGAATTTAACTTGCTCTTCTTTTTTCTAGTTTTCTAAAATGAAATCTTAGATTATTGATTTTAGATCTTCCTTCCTTTCTAACATGTGCATTCATTGCTACAAACTTGCCTCCATGCACTGCTTGTGCTACAGCCCACAAAGTTTAATACATTTTATTTTTACTTCCATTTAGTTCAAAATATTCCATTTCTCTAAATCCTTTTTCATTTGACCATGTGTGATTGAGAAATTATTATTTAATTTCCAAGTATTTTAGGATTTTCCAGTTGTTTCTGTTATCGATTTCTATAGTTTTATTCCATTGTGGTTTGAGAGCAGACATTGTAAGATTTTTATTCTTGAAAACTTGGTAAGGAGTGTTTTATGGCCCAGACTGTGATCTATCTTGGTGAATATTCCATGTCAGCTTGAAAAGAACATGTATTCTGTTGCTGTTGGATGAAGTAGACTGTAGATGTCACAGATGCAGTTGACTGATGGTGTTGTTGAGCTCAACTAGGATCTTACTGATTTTCTGCCTGATGGATCTACCTGTTACTGATGGAGGCTATCAAAGTCTTTAGCTATAGTAATGGATTCTTTTATTTCTCCTTGCCTTTCTATCAAGTTTTGCCTCATGTATATTTTGACACTCTGTTGTTAGGTGCATTCACATTAAGGATTGTTATGTCTTTGGAAAAATTAAGGAGAATTGACTTATTTTTTTCATTGCATGTTGCCCCTCTGTAATCCTGATAATTTTCCTTACTCTGAAGTCTGCTTTGTCTGAAATTAATATAAGCATCCCACCTTTCTAGTTTAGTCTTAGCATATTTTTCTCTACACTTTTACTGTTTGTCTGTATCTACATTGCCTTTTTTCCCCCCCCAGACATCATGCAGTTGAGTGTTGTTTGTTTTTATCCACTTTGACAGTCCCTGCCTTTCAGTTGGGGTATTTCGACCATTGATGTTTTAATTATTATTTATATAGTTGAGTTATAAATCTAAAATATTTGTTAATATTCTGTATCCATTGCCTTGTTCTTTGTTTCTTGTATTGACTTCCACTTTTTCTGGCTTCTGTGGGTTTAATTGAACACTTTATATGATTTCATTTTTAACCTCTGTTGGCATATACGTTTTACTTCTTCTTTTTCTTTTTTTACTTTCTAAGTAGTTGTCCTTTGGTTTACAAAGGGCAACTAAGCCTGTGCACCAAAACTGCTGAACCCACCTGCTGTAACTAAGACAGTGCAGCCACATAAACAAATAACAAGAACTTAAAAATAAACTAATCCAAGTCCTTTTTCTAATAACACTGTATCATTTCACAGGCAGTACAAGTACTCCATAGCAATGTCATCCCAAACCCTCCCTCCCATCCTTCATAATACTGCTTTCATTCACTTCACTTATCAAGAAGTTATCATCACTACATACATTTTGGCTAGTATCATTTGGAACAAATTGTTATCTGTCGCATCAAATGGGCTTCTCTGTGGCTCAGACGGTAAAGACACCTGCAATGTAGGAGACCTGGGTTTGATTCCTGGGTTGGGAAGATTCCCTGGATAAGGGAATGGCTACCCACTCCAGTATTCTTGCCTGGAGAATTCCATGGACAGAGGAGCCTGGTGGGCTACAGTCCATGGGGTCACAAAGAGTCATACACGACTGAGTGACTTCACTCAAGAGTTTTTGCTGGACCAAATGAGAATAAGTAATCTTAGAATGTCATTTGTCTCTAATCTGAATTAAATAGTCAAACTTCATAGCAATATAATTAACATAGTTTTCACTGAAGAATCAGAAAGTGGTTTGTGGTTATATTTACTAGTGGATGAGCTCCAGGATGACATTCCGGCTGTCCAGAGTCTAAATAGTTACTGGTCCATAGTCGGTGTTCAATAAAGAACTGTTGAATATATAGACCTTCTTTCAAAAAAATAAGTAAAGGATTTTAATTTGCCTTTTTTAAAGATTTGTCTTATTTTATTCCTTCTCTAAAGCTATTTTCTTTATGCAAATCTTAGTCTTTGACTTCTATCATTTCCTTTCTTTCTGGGAAAAAAAAAAACAACCTTCCTAAATGCATATCTTGCAAGGCCCAAGTTTCCTCAATTTTTGTTTGCCTGAGAAAGTTGTTATTTCTCTTTTCACTTCTGAAGAATAATTTTCTTCCATAAAGAACCCTGGTTTGGTGGGATTTTCTTTCCTTTCACACTTTAAGTATTTTACCTCACTTTCTTCTTTTTTTTTTTTTTTTACAATTTTTATTCTTCATCTTCTGCAGGTAAAACGCTTTTTCCTTCAGGATTCTTCTTTTTTAGAATTGTAATTCAGTTTATTCACAATCAATCTTGAAACCATACAATTAAAAAAATTTTTTTAATTGGAGTATAATTGCTTTACAATGTTGTTAGTGTCTGCTGTACAACATCTTGAATCAGCTATCTATATATATACACATATCCCTTCCCTCTTGAGCTTAGGCCTCTTTTAAGATTCTCTTTTTTTTCCTTTGGTATTTTGTAGCTTGGGTATGAGATGCCTATGCATAAATTTTTAAAAATATTTTTCCTGCTTGTTGTTCTGTTAGTTTCCTACATATGTGGTTTGGTGTCTATCATTTATTTTTGAAAATTTGAAGTCATTATTTCCTCGAATACTTCTTTTTCCTCTCTTTTCCTTTTCTCTCTGGTATTCCCCTTGTGTTTATGTTACTTCTTTTTTCAATTGTCCCACAGTTCTTGAATATTCGGTTCTGCCCTTTTAATTCTTTTGTTTTCCCCTTTGTACTTAGGTTTCTAAGTTTCTGTTGACATTGATTCAAGCTCACTGATGCTTCCCCTTCAGCTGATTCTATTCATGAGGGCAGGAAAAGCATCCTTTATTTCTGTTACATTGTGGGGTTTTTTGTTACTAGAATTTCTTTTTAATTTTTTTCTTGAAGTGTCCATCGCCCTGCTTACATTTCCTATCTGTTCTTGCATGTTGCCCACTTTTCTATTAGAATCATTAGCATATTATTCCTAGTTGTTTTAAATTCCCAATGTGATAAGTCCAACATCTCCACCACATCTGTGTCTCATTCTGGTGCTGGCTCTATCTCTTAAAACTCAATGAGTGTTTTTGGTTTTGGTCTTTTAGGATGCCATATAATTTTGTGCTTAAAGTTAGACATAATGTAACTGGTAAAGGACCTGAGCTAAGTAGGTGTTTAGGGTAAGGTTTTATTTTTGTCTGGCTAGGAGAAGGTGTTTACTGTAGCGGTTGCTGTCAGAGACGAAAATTCCCTTGTTGTGCTTGTTTATCTATTCTCTGTTGTCTTTGGGTTTCCCTTGAGACTTCTTTGTCAATAAAGTATAATACCTTCTCTGTCGACTTTCCTGGTGGTTCAGACAGTAAAGAATCTGCCTGCAATGCAGGAGACCCAGGTTCAGTCCCTGGGTTGGGAAGATCCCCTACAGAAGGAAATGGCAACCCACTGCAGTATGTTTGTTCAGAGAATCCCATGGACAGAGGGATTTTAACATTTTCTGCTATCGATACTTTCCATTACATATCTCTTCATTCCGGGTAAAGTTTATATCTTTTTACTGGTTCTCACCTCTAATTCATAATAGAATCTCTTTTGGGGAGCTTTAAAATATGTGTTTGGTCTGTAGAAAATTATTAAAATGAACAGAAGTTAGGATATCTCAGCATAGAAGTGAGAACTATAAAACAAGAACCAAAAGGAAATTTTAGAACTGAAAATCCCATTATCTGAAATTAAAAATTCACTTGAATGTTATTAACAGAGTTTGAACACTGCAGAAGACATAATGAGTGAACTTGAAGAGAGGTTTGATAGATCTAAAGAGCATTCCATCTGAAGAGCAGAGGTTAAAAAAAACTGAAAGAAAACAGGGAACAGAGTCTTGGTGACCTTCGGGACAACACCATGGAATATGTTTGGAATTGAAGACTGAAAAGAAATAACTAACAAATGAGAAAAAAAAAATGGCTATAATTTTCTCAAATGTAGTACAAAACACCAATTTACACATTCGAAAAGCTTAGAAAGCCCCAAAGAAAGATAAATATAAAGAAAACACCACCTGGGCACATCATAGTAACAAAGAGAAAATTTTGTGCATAAAAAAATTTTTTTTCCATTCAAAAGACCAATGAATGACCTGACTTAAACAATGGAGCTAAAAATTGAAGTGGTGAAAGAAACCTGTTGACTCATTACTCATTTATACCCAGTGAAAATATTGTTAAAAAACAAAGGCAAAATGAAGAAATTGTGGCAAATCATATATTCTGAATAAAGCTACAACAATGAATGTAACTAGAATAAACACGTCAATTATAAGGCTGAAATTCTCAAACTGGAAAAAAGCAAGCTGAAATTATAAGATGTCTACAACATGCTCAGTCAGTCACGTCCCACTCTTTGGGACCCATGGACTGAAAACAGAAACCAATAATCTCAACCATTCCACTGAAAGTAGCATCAGAAACATTTGGGAATGCATTTACAAAAGATGTATACAATCTGTACATAGAAAGCTTACCAAATGTTGTTAAGATTAAGTAAGAAAGGTCTAATATAAAACCATCTCATTGATTGCAAGACTCAATATTGTTAAAATGTCAATTCTTGTCAATCATCACTTTCAATGCAATATCGATTAAAATCCCAGCAGGACTTTTTTAATTAAATATTTTATATAAAACTTATATTGAAACACAAACAATTTCAGAGGAAAAAGAGAACAATTGGAGGACTTAAACTACCTAATTTCAACACTCACTATAAAGCTACGGTAATCAAGGCAACAGGCTTCCCAGGCGGCTTACTGGTGAAGAATCTGCCTGCCAGTGCAGGAGCAGCAGGAGACGGGGTTCCATCCCTGTGTCAGAAAATCTGCTAGAGGAGGAAATGGCAACCCAGTCCTGTATTCTTGCCTGGGAAATTCCACAGCCAGAGGAGTCTGGCGGACTCCAGTCCATGGGGTCGCTAAGAGTGGAACACGACTGAGCACACACACACACAATCAAGGCAACGTGGTATTGGCACAGGAGAGAAAATGAATAGATCCATGGAACACAATATAGTGTCCAGAAATGGAACATATAGACGGTCAATTGAATTTCAACAAAGGCAGTAATATTATTCAATGGGAAAAGAAAGTGTTTTCAATAAATGATATTGGAACCGCTGGATAAACATATGGAGGAAAAAGGAATTTTAATTCCTACCACACCGGCCTCACAAAACTTGTACAAAAGGGTGGAGCTGGAGGCTCCCGGTTCGTGTCTCCCCTGCCCGGTCCCCAGCCCACAGTCGCCCTAGCCTTGTAGGACCTAGTCTTGTGCCGCTCACCCAATACTGGACTCCCCACAACCGAAGTCCAGCAGAGCGCGCATGTTTAGGGACAGCTGGACGAGCCCGACCCACGTGGGGACCTCTTCCTCCTGGCCCGTTTGGTTTCCTATGCCAATTAGCCGCCAGCAGTTCTGTTTCCCAAAGGCTTTAAAGACTCTACAGGGAAGAAAAATCTCCAAGAAAGGCTGAATGGAGTGGATTCCTCTAGCTTGCCTGACTGCAAGAGCAGCAGTAGGGTCGAGAGGAGTTGGTATGAAATCCTGCGTGTGAAAGTCAGACGTTGACCCTGGCATTACTGCAACGCACAGGTAGTGATGGAGGAGATCCGAAGCCTATTTGTGACCTGAATTCAGACCCACCGATGGCAGTCTCTGTGACCTTCATTCTGTCGACCCACCTATTCACTGAGTATCTGCTCCAGTCAGGCACCTGGCTACTAAGATGCTAAGAGCAAACCTCTGATTCAACAACTTTCCCCTGGCACAGAGCTGCCACGTGACTCTGGAGGCAGTGATACCCCTCCCCTGCACCCACACTGTCAATGAGCATGGGAGGAGCAGAAGCTGAGAGCCAGTAGAAGGCGGTAGTCAGAGGACTAGAGGTAGCTCAGGAGGGTCGTTGCCCCTGAGAAGGGATCCGGTTCAAGAAGAACCTTTAATGCCAACTCTTTATGTATCGGACTTCCCAAGTGGCTCCCTGGTAAAGAATCCGCCTGCCAACGCAAGAGATGCAGGAGAGGAGAGTTCTATCCCTGGATCGGGAAGATCCCTGGAGGAGGAAATGGCAACCTACTCCAGTATTCTTGTCTAGGAAAGCCCATGGACAGAGAAGGCTGGTGGGCTGCAGTCCATGGGGTCAGCCAAGAGTCGAACACGACTGAGCGACTGAGCACGCACGCAGGCTGCGTTCAACTCGCGTTCGAGAGGGAGACAGGAGAGGGGGCGGAGATTCTTATTTTTCCGGGACTGATTGAGCAATATCCTAAGACAAGGCGGGGCCACAGCAGCCTGCTTTCTCCAAAAGCCTGAGTACAGTGCGCGGGAGCGGAGGTATACAGAAGAGCTCCGAAGTCTAGACATCAGAGGCCGGCTTTCCAAGTTCCACGGACTACCGTGAAGATTCCTCATGACCGTGCCTACCATCAGCCTGCGGGGACCTCGACAGCGAACGCTGCCCGACCGCAAGGGGCAGCGCGGACGGAGGGCACCGGCCTCCTCCAGCGCCGGCGCAGGGCGCTCCGGTGGCCCCAAACTTCGGTTCGGGTACCTCGTCTTCGTCATGGGTGTCGTGTTGTGGGTGAGTACCACCGCGGGTGCCACTCCGGAAGGCGCGCCGGGTGGCCGGTAAATGGCGGCGGGAAAAGACCCGGCGGCGTGCATGCCCGGGTCAGCTGCGGCCGGGGCCTGTCCCAGCGAGATCTACCGTGGGCTGAATGGGGGGAAGGAGCAGGTTCAGGGCCTGGCAGGACAGACCCGGGCCCAGAGGGAGAAGAGCCCGTGTTCTCAGTCCCGGTCCTAGGCTTGTCTGGCTGTCCCAGAAGTAAATTCCAAAGGAAAAGGAATGGAAAACTCCTTTGGAAGCCTCTCTGCTCCCCTTCCTTCCCCGCTCCTCCCTCCTGTCTCCCTTCTTCCTTTCCCTCTCCCCTCCCCTTTTATGTTGAGATTCTAGAATATGCTCATCGCATCTATTCTTCCCCTCGATTTTTACAGAAAAGTAGCTTTCCCACCCTCCCTTGCATTCAGCACCCCTTCTTGGCTGCTGTTGGTCATTTTGCAAATTCCTTCTACTTTCTTCTGCAGCAACCCACAGGGCTTACAGGGTAAATCCCCAGTAATCAGGCGGCTAGCCTCAGGGGCTCTGTCTAGTTTAGGAGGAAAGGGTCTGAAGATGTTATTTTGATTTCTGTTTTGAGTCTGAAACAGGTGTGGCATGCATCCTGAAAAAACTATTTAATGGCTGCCCTGAACTCCAGGCGGAAGGGTCTACGGTTAGCCTAGCTGTGTTTTTACTTGTAAAAACAACTACCCACAGCCACACAAATCTTAGAAGAAACAGGTCTCAGAGTACAGGAAGACCTTGAGAACAAGTCTGACACTATGGCTTTGTCACAGCTGATGGGGTTTAGAGTAAAAGAGAAACCCTGTATGATGTTACTTCCACGTTACTTACACTTACACGTGCAATATAAAAATTATGACAAACTAGTGAGTAACACACAAAAAAGAAGCAGACTCAGGGATACAGAGAACAACCTGGTGGTTACCAGTGAGAAGAGGGAAGCAGTGAGGGGCAAGATAGGGATGAGGGGAAAAGAAGAGTTATTGTGAGATTATATGAAATCATGTGTGTGAATCGCTTGAAAATTGTAAAGCACTATAGAATTTAAAGAATCTTTTGTTTAAAAAAAAAGAAAGAAAGAAACGGTGCAGCTTTTAGGGCCCATTTGTCCCCAGGGAGGAAAGAGTAGTGTTGTTTTGGGTGACCTATCAAGGGAGAGTGAAAATCAAACTAGACCCTAAAACAGTTACATCAGCTCCAGGAAGTAACCTGGGCACACAGCAAGGTCCAACTAGACTCTGCAAACCCAGCTAACAGTATTACATCACTTGCGGGAAGTAAGTGGTAAGAAGCACGAAAGGAAATCCCCAGTCCGGACTCATGTCTAACTTCACCAGCTTGGTAGCAGAGTGGACAAATTGCTGAGCCGAACTGAAGACATTTCCACAACCCATCGTCCCTTCTCACTTGCTTTCTTTCTTTTAATTGGCCAAGGCTCAAAGGCTGCAGGAATCTTAGTTCCCAACCTAGGATCCAACCTTGACCCCTGCAGTGAAAGTGCAGCATCCTAACCACTGGACCCCCAGGAAAGTTTCCTGGATTCCCTCTCTTTTGTCCCATGCTGCTGCTCCACCGCAGCCCTCCTGTCTCCCTCCTGTCTCTCTCTCTCTCTCACACTCCCAACCCACCCTCCACACACACACGCCACAAGTCTGTGAGTGGCAAAGTCTCACATCTCCACCGCACCCGGTGCACCCCAGTGGTTGTCTCTCAAACACCGTGCAATGGAGATTACACACCAGGAAGCCTCCTCCTCGGCCATCCCAGCCCCAACCCCCACTCCCATTACTTTGACTTCCTTCTTGTCTGTGATCCTGGCACTGTGGGACTTTTCCCTCCATGTCCACACCTGTTCCCTGCCACTGGGAGTCTTGTCCCATCTGCCTTGCAGCCCTTCCAGGCTCTTTCACCTTGGTGACTTTACGGGAATCGCTGTCTGTGCCTCAGGTTCCTATGGCCAGAACTGCCCTGAGGAAAGGAAGGACCTCGCCTTGTCCCCGGTGCCCCACAGCCCCTGCGCAGGGCTACTCAGCAGGCTGCAGACAGGACTCCCCCTGAATGCGTGGGTGGTGTGGGTTCTAAGATGCCTGCACTAATGTTAGTGTTTTGTCCTGCTCTGAGGGGCATGGGGGTATTGATCTGGGTGGTGGGAAATGTGACCAGCAAGCTGGGGACAGGATAGAGATAACTGAATGTCAATGCTGAAGGATTGCCCAGGTCCATAGAAGACTATTTCAAGTTTTCATCTGATGTTACCAAAGATGTTTTAAACGTACATTTGTAGTGTTAAAAGTATCAATTCATCAGGAAGACATCTTAACCATAAATATATTGTGCCTAATAAAAGAGCTTTAAAAATACATAAAGCAAAAATTGATGAAATCAAAGGACTATCATATCACCCTTTAATGAAAATGTAAAAGGGTAGTAACATTATCGGGCTTCCCCAGTGGTTCAGCGGTAAAGAATCTGTCTGCCAATGCAAGAGACACAGGTTAGATCCCTAGGCTGGGGAAGATCCCCTGGAGGAGGAAATGGCAACCCACTCCAGCATGCTTGCTGGAATATCCCATAGAGGAGCCTGGCAGGCTATAGTCCATGGGGTTGCAGAGTCTCTCACAACTTAGCCACTAAACAACAACAGAAGTAACGCTGTCAACCATAATGGGAATTCCCCTGACTGTTCAGTGGTTAGGACTCTGCTGTCTTATGGAGGGCACAACAGGTTCACTGGTTGAGGAACTAACATCCTCGAAGCTGCACAGAGAGACCAAATTAGAAAAAAAAAGAAAAATCAACCATCTTGATTTAATTGACATTCAGAGAGCATGCTTGCAACATCTAATGAAGACTCATTCTTTTTTGGTGAATGTGGTACTTCCACTAAGATAGACCACATTCTAGACAATTTAAAAAGTCTAAATAAGTTTAAAAGCAATGAAATAATATAAACTCTGTTCTCTGACTTTAATGAAATTACAGTGCCAGTCAAGAATGATCTCTAGAAAAAGACTCCAAAATTTTGGAGTTGAATATTAAGCAACATCCTTCAAATCATTATGGTTCTTAGATGAAATCAAAAGAAATTTTTTTTTTGAATTTCAAAACAAATAGTAATGAATATATACTAAATGGAAACTTGTGAAAAGCTGCTAACACAGTGCTTAAACTGCAGTTTTCAATTAAAGTGTACTACGGCTGCTGCTGCTAAGTCACTTCAGTCATGTCCGACTCTGTGCGACTCCATAGAAGGCAGCCCACCAGGCTCCCCCATCCCTGGGATTCTCCAGGCAAGAACATTGGAGTGGGTTGCCACTTCCTTCTCCAATGCATGAAAGTGAAAAGTGAAAGTGAAGTCGCTCAGTCACTCTTAGTGACCCCGTGGACTGCAGCCTACCAGGCTCCTCTGTCCATAGGATTCTCCAGGCAAGAGTACTGGAATGGGGTGCCATCACCTTCTCCTAATTAAAGTGTGAGTGCATGCTAAGTCACTTCAGTCGTGTCCTACCCTTTGTAACCCTATGGATTGTAGCTCGCCGTGCTCCTCTATCCAAGGGATTCTCCAGGCAAGAATGGAGTGGATTGTTGTGCCCTCCCCCAGGGAATCTTCCCTACCCAGGGACTGAACCCACATCTCTTTAAGTCTCTTGCATTGGCAGGTGGGTTCTTTACCACTGGTGCCACCTGGGAAGCTCTTCCAATTAAAGATGTTCTATTAAAAGAATAGGGGGTTGGGAGAAATGGGGAGTAAAATTTTTTTAATTAAAGAAAAAAAAGTGACCTGAAGATTCACATTTTTAAATCACCATAAAATAAGTGCAAATTGAACTCAAAAGAATAGGGAGAAAATAATAATATGAGTAGAAATCAATGAAATAGAATACAAATAATGAAAGGAATTGACAAACCAAGTGTTGATTCTCTGAAATGATTAATGAAATTAACAAACCAAATTTTAAAAGAAAAAAGGCCAAAAAACAAAAAATACCAATATCAACAATTAATGATAAGATATTATAACAAACTCTGCAGCCATAGAAAGGACAATAAGGGGAACTTAGGAATAATTTAATGCAGATAAATTTGACAACTTGGATAAAATGGACAAATTCCTTGAAAATATTACTTAGTAAAACAGATACAAGATGAAAAGAAAATCTGATTAATCCTATATCTTTTATGGATTAGAATTCATCACTTAAAATCTTACAGCAATGAAAACTGCAGGCCCATGTAGTTTCATTGAGGAATTCTATAAATATTCATAGAAAAAATAATATCAGTCTTATACAAATTCTTTCAGAAAATATGAACAGGCAACAGTTCTTCACTGTTTTATAAAGCCAGCACAACCCTGGTATCCAAAACTTACGATGACATTACCAAAAAAAAAAAAATACTGATCAACATGTATTATAAATATACATGCAAAAATCCTTCATTAAGGGACTTCCCTGGGGGTCCAGTGGTTAAGACTCCCTTTCCAATACAGGGCTTCCCTGGTGACTCAGATGGTAAAGAATCTGCCTGCAGTGGGGGAGACCCAGATTTGATCCCTGGGTTGGGAAGATCCCTTGGAGAAGGGAATGGGTACCCACTCCATTATTCTTGCCTGGAAATTTCCATGGACAGAGGAGCCTGGCTGGCTACAGTCCATGGGGTCGCAAAGCTGGACACAACTGAGCGACTAACACTTTCACTTGCATAGTTTGAAATCAGGAAGCAAGATGCCACCAGCCTTCCTTATCTTTTTAAAAAATTACTTTGGCTCTTCGGAATATTTTGTGGTTCTGTAAAAATTTTAATTATTTGTCCTATTTCTGTGAAAAGTGCCATTGAAATTTTGATAAAAATTGCATCGAATCTATAGATTTCTATGGGTATATGGACATTCAAAAATATTGATTATTCAAATCCATAAGCATGGACTGTTTTTCCATTTATTTGTGCAGTTTTCAATGTACAAGTCTTTGACCTCCTTGGCTAAATTTATTCAACTTATTCATAGGAATTTTATTCTTTTGATGCCATTGTAAATTAGATTGTTTTCTTATTTCTCTTTCTGCTGGTTTATTATTCATGTAAAGAAATGCACCATATGTTTTCATATTGATTTTTATATCCTGTAACTATACTGGCTTCATTTATTAGTCTTAAGAGGTTTTTTTAAATGGATGTTTAGCATTTTCTATACATAATATCATGTTGCCTGCAAAATGTGACACTTTTACTTCCTCCTTTCCAAGTTGGATGCTTTTTATTTCTTTTTCTTACCTAATCGCTCTGGCTGGGACTTCCAATACTATGTTAAATAAAGATGACAAAAGTGAGTGTCTGTATCTTGTTCCTGATCTTAGAGGAGATAATTTCAGCTTTTCACTATGGAATGTGGTGTTTGCTGTGGCCTTGTCACACAGGGTTTTATATGTTGAGGTGTATTTCCTCTATGTCTGCTATGTTGAGAGTTTTATCATAAATCAATATTGAATTTGTCAAATGCTTTTTTGTACCCATGAGACTTTTGTTCCTCATTTTATTAATGTGGTATATCACATTGACTAATTTGTGTTTTTTTTTTTAATTTGTAAATTTCGAATCATAGTTTGCATCCTTAGAATAAATCCCACTGATTATGTTGTATGGTCCTTTTAATGTAGTGTTGAATTCAGCTTTCTAAAATTTTGTTGATGACTTTTGCATCTGTGTTCATCAAGAATATTGGCCTGTAAATTTCTTTGTGTGTGTATGTGGCTGACTTCCAGTCAACCTGAATCTAGGCACTGAGATCTTCCCCTTTGGGATAGTGTTACTGAAAGTGTGTGTGTGGGTCTGGCTGCTCTCTGCCCAAAAGCCAATAAGTAGGCCAGGTTGGTGGTAAGGAAAGTTTGCTTTATTTCAGATGCTGACAACTGTGGGTCGAGAGTGGTGAACATCTATCCGAAGGCCGACTCCCCGCCCCCACCGGCAACCTGTGGGCAAGAGCTTTTATAGACAGAAGTGAGGAGGGAACCACATATAGAAACAGCAGAGTCAGCTCTGATAGTCATCTTCAAATTGGTCATCGGTGGTCTGACCAGCATCATCTTGATTGTTTTAGGTACAGTTTCAGGGTCCATTTGTTTCCATTTCTCTGAGGCCAGTTCTTGGAATTGTGGCACCTCATATCCTGGGTACAGTCTGGTCATCATGTAGTTAACTTCTCCACTTGGGGTTTCAGTATCTATAAGACAGCTCAGCATGAAGATGCTCAACATCACTCATTATCAGAGAAATGCAAATCAAAACCACAATGAGGTACCATCTCACACCAGTCAGAATGGCTGCTATCAAAAAGTCCACAAACAATAAATGCTGGAGAGGGTGTGGAGAAAAGGGAACCCTCTTACACTGTTGGTGGAAATGCAAACTAGTACAGCCACTATGGAGAACAGGGTGGAGATTCCTTTAAAAACTGGAAATCGAACTGCCATACAACCCAGCAATCCCACCGCTGGGCATACACACCAAGGAAACCAGAATTGAAAGAGACATGTGTACTTGAATGTTCATTGCAGCACTGTTTACAATAGCTAGGTCACGGAAGCAACCTAGATGTCCGTCAGCAGATGAATGGATAAGAAAGCTGTGGTACATATACACAATGGAATCTTACTCAGCTATTAAAAAGAGTGCATTTGAATCAGTTCTAATGAGGTGGATGAAACTGGAGCCTATTATACAGAGTGAAGTAAGTCAGAAAGAAAAACACCAATACAGTATACTAAGACAAATATATATGGAATTTAGAAAGATGGTAATGATAACCCTGTATGTGAGACAGCAAAAGAGATACAGATATAAAGAACAGACTTTTGGACTCTGTGGGAGAAGATGAGGGTGGGATGATTTGAGACAATAGCATTGAAATATGTATATTATCATAGTTAACTAGATCGCCAGTCTAGGTTTGATGCATGAGACAGGGTGCTCAGGGCTGTTGCAGTGGGATGACCCTGAGAGATGGGATGGGGAAGGAGGTGGGAGGGGGTTCAGGATGAGGAACATATGTACACCCATGGCTGATTCATGTCAATGTATGGCAAAAACCACTACAATATTGTAATTAGCCTCCAATTAAATTAATTAAAAAAAAAAGACAGCTCACAGGATATGGCTCAGAATATTATCTATAGCCCTTGAGAAAGAACTAAAGATCGTTGACTAAGTTTAATGACTACATTATTATTGTTTGGTCTCCTTTGACTATTTTCCTCTGTTTCTGCATTTCTCACTTCTTTGATGAAACTTATTCTTGGACTGAAGTTTTCCATAGACAAGAGGCAGGCAGAGGACGTAGTGGGGGGAGGGGCAAGGACCATAGTGTCCTGCTCCGTTGCAATAGGACAGGTCTTGGCACATGCTCAACTACTGGGAACTCTTAAAAAATATAGTAGGCTGCTTCAACAATCCCAAGAGTTTGAGAGATGACTAAGAGCAGGGGTAGGGCTGAATGAAAAATTCATTTCCTACACAAGGCCACTCCTTCAAGACTGGGAGAGAGGTGGTTGTTTCATCTACTGTCTAGAAACAAACACAGAGAATCAAGCAAAATGAAGAAACAGAGAAACCTGTTCCAAGTGACTAAATAGATAAAGCCTTAGAAAGAAGCCTTAATGAAATGGAGATAAATAATTTAGTTGATAAAGGGTTCAAAGTAATGGTCATAAAGAAGCTTGCTGAACTGGGGAGAAGAATGGATGAACACAGTGAGAACTTCAACAAAGAGATGGAAAATATAAGAAACTGTCAAATAGAAGCCACAGAGCTGAAACATACAATAACTGAACTGACAAACAATAGAAGGGTTCAGCAGCAGACTAGGTAAAGTAAAGAAAGGATCAGTCATCTCAAAGACAAAGCAGTGGAAACTTCCCTGGTGGTCCAGTGGTTAAGACTCCAGCTTACAATGCAGGGGAAAGTGAAAGTGAAAGTCGCTCAGTCGTGTCGGACTATTTGGGACCCCATGGACTGTGTGGGTCACAATAAACTGTGGAAAATTCTGAAAGAGATGGGAATACCAGACCACCTGACCTGCCTCTTGAGAAACCTGTATGCAGGTCCGGAAGCAACAGTTAGAACTGGACATGGAACAACAGACTGGTTCCAAACAGGAAAAGGAGTATGTCAAGGCTGTGTATTGTCACCCTGCTTATTTAACTTCTATGCAGAGTACATCATGAGAAACGTTGGACTGGAAGAAGCACAAGCTGGAATCAAGATTGCCGGGAGAAACATCAATAACCTCAGATATGCAGATGACACCACCCTTATGGCAGAAAGTGAAGACGAGCTAAGAAGTCTCTTGATAAAAGTGAAAGAGGAGAGTGAAAAAGTTGGCTTAAAGCTCAACATTCAAAAAAAAAAAAAAAAGCTCAACATTCAGAAAAATAATATCATGGCATCTGGTCCCATCACTTCTTGGGAAATAGATGGGGAAGCAGTGTCAGACTTTATTTTGGGGGCTCCAAAATCACTGCAGATGGTGATTGCAGCCATGAAATTAAAAGATGCTTACTCCTTGGAAGGAAAGTTATGACCAATCTAGATAGCATATTCAAAAGCAGAGACATTACTTTGCCAACAAAGGTCCGTCTAGTCAAGGCTATGGTTTTTCCAGTGGTCATGTATGGATGTGAGAGTTGGACTGTGAAGAAAGCTGAGCGCCGAAGAATTGATGCTTTTGAACTGTGGTGTTGGAGAAGACTCTTGAAAGTCCCTTGGGCTGCAAGGAGATCCAACCAGTCCATTCTAAAGGAGATCAGTCCTGGGTGTTCTTTGGAAGGACTGATGCTAAAGCTGAATCTCCAAAGTTTGGCCACCTCATGTGAAGAGTTGACTCAATGGAAAAGACTCTGATGCTGGGAGGGATGGGGGGCAGGAGGAGAAGGGGACGACAGAGGATGAGATGTCTGAATGGCATCACTGACAGGATGGACGTGAGTTTGAGTGAACTCCGGGAGTTGGTGATGGACAGGGAGGCCTGGCATGCTGCAATTCATGGGTTCGCAAAGAGTTGGACAGGACTGAGTGACTGAACTGAACTGGACTATACAGTCCATGAAATTCTCCAGGCCAGAATGCTGGAATGGGTAGCCGTTCCCTTCTCCAGGGGATCCTCTTAACCCAAGGATCAAACCCAGGTCTCCCACATTGCAGGTGGATCCTTTACCAGCTGAGCCATCAGGAAAGCCCAAGATTACTGGAGTGGGTAGCCTATCCCTTCTCTAGCAGATCTTCCCGACCCAGGAATTGAACTGCGGTCCCCTGCACTGCAAGTGGATTCTTTACCAGCTGAGCTACCAGAAAGCAATGCAGAGGATGTAGGTTCGATCCCCGGTCAGGGAACTAAGGTCCCATATACCACGGTGCAACTAAGCCCATGCTGCAACTGCTGACCTCACACACCACAACTTGAGAGTCCATGCACTGCAACAAAAGATCCCATGTGACAAAACTAAGACCTGATGCAACCAAATAAATAGGCAAATACATATTTTAAAAAATGTTTTAAAAAAGACAAGGCAGTGGAACTCACCCAATCAGAACATCAGAGAGGAAAAAGAATGAAATACAGTGAAGATAGCTTCAGGACCTTATGGGACAACATTAAAGGACATTATAGGGCAATACTGCATTATAGGGCTCCAAAAGAGAACTAGAAAGGGGCAGAAAACTTATGTGATTAAATAATGGCTGAAAACTTACCTAATGTGGGGAAGGAATCAGACACCTAGATATAGGAAGCTCAGAAAGTTCCAAATAAGGACCTTAAAGAGATCCTTACTGCTGCTGCTGCTGCCGCTGCTGCCTTAAAGAGATCCTTACTAAGACACATTATAATTAAAATGTCAAAAGTTAAAGATAATGGAGAGAATATTAAAAACAGCAAGAGAAAAACAACTTGTTACCTACAAGGGAACCCCCATAAGGCTATCAACAGACTTTTCAGCACAAAAATTGCAAGTCAGAAGGGAGTGGCACAATATATTCAAAATGATAAAAGGAAAAAAACGTCTAACCAGTAATACTCTTCATAGCAAAGTGATTATTCATAAACAAAACAGTTTTCCAGACAGGTGGCGCTAGTGCTAAAGAACTCGCCTGCCAATTCAGGAGACTCAGGAGATGCAGGTTCCATCCCTGGGTGGGGAAGATCCTCTGGAGGAGGACATGGCAACTCACTCCAGTATTCTTGCCTGGAAAATTCCATGGGCAGAGGAGCCTGGTGGGCTCCAAAAAGTCGGACATGACTGAGCACATTATGGTTATGGTTACCAAACAAAAGCTAAAGGAGTTAATCACTAAACTGGCCTTAAAACAGATGTTAAAAAAAATTTTTTTAAGCTGAAAATAGAAGCCATCAAATAATAACAAGAACAGATAAGAAAGAATAAATCTCACTGGAAGGTAAATATTTAGTAACAGTACTGGTTTGATTACCTATAAAGCTAATATGAAGCTTAAAGACAAAAGCAGTAAAAATAACTATGATTACAATAATTAACAAAGGGATATTCAAGATGAAAAGATGTGAAAAGTGACATCAAAAATGTACAATGTTGGGGGTAGGAGACTAAAAATGATGAGCTTTAGAATGGGATCACACTTGTTATCAACTTAAAATAGACTGTTATAGATATAACTTGCCATATGTAGGGCTTCCTGGGTAGCTCAGCTGGTAAAGACTCCCCTGCAATGCAGGAGAGTCTGATTCAATTCCTGGGTTGGGAGGTTCCCCTGGAGAATGGATAGGCTACCTACTTCAGTATTCTTGCTGCTGTTGCTGCTGCTGCTGCTAAGTCGCTTCAGTCGTGTCTGACTCACTGCGACCCCAGAGACGGCAGCCCACCAGGCTCCCCCGTCCCTGGGATTCTCCAGGCAAGAACACTGGAGTGGGTTGCCATTTCCTTCTCCAATGCATGAAAATGAAAAGTGAAAGTGAAGTCGCTCAGTTGTGTCCGACTCTTAGCGACCCCCTGGACTGCAGCCCACCAGGCTCCTCCGTTGATGGGATTTTCCAGGCAAGAGTTCAGTATTCTTGGGCTTCACAAAACAAAACCTATAGTTAATACACAAAAGATCAATGTCTTTTAAAACCTGAGGATAGTTCCTTAACGTTTGATCCTGTAATCTGATTTTTTGTTTGTTTGCACTATGTATAATGCTTATTTGTAACAGTGTGTGTGTGAGTGTGTGTATGTGTGTGTGAACTGCTTGAGGAGGGAGAGGGAGTCTCCTCATGGGCCAGGGTACCTGATTCTTGGTCCACACACTTGACATTGCTCCAGGGGGTACAAGCCATGGCCACGAGCTTCCTCTCAGGGCACCTGGGTACAGACACAGGGATGACGTAGGGGACCCAACAGGGACAGCTGGCTGGATGAGGAGGAGGAAGGGGCAAGCTCCTGTCCCAGGTCTCCTGACAAGACAGTGGAGAGGGGACAGGCTTCTGCTGTCTGCAGGTCAGGATCCCCTCAGTCCCCCTCATTGGGCGGGAAAAGGATCCAGGCTTGTGCCCTGCAGCCCCCGGGCTCCTGCTGAGTGTTCAGAGCTGTCCTTGCAGGGCCTCTGCAAGGCCCACCCTGGCCTCCCTGGGCTGCAGGGGGAGTCCTGTGAGGGGAGGCCTCATCTAGGTCAAGGGTCACAAGGGTGTGGGCACAAGCTGAGCTTCATCCTTCAGTCAAGCTTTAAATGTGAGGCCCTCTCGTCCTCCACCTGTTGACTCTTCCTACCAACCTCAGCCAACACTGGAGTGTCAGAGGACAGCGAATTACTATTGACCTTCAAGTCCCCAAATAGGAAAGATTCAGGTGCTACTGGGGAACAGGGCTGGGTGTGAGGCCAGTCAAGTTGGCTCAGGGTTTTATGGGAACCTTGAAGGAGCACACTCATGGCCTCATTATGACTCTGTCTGCTGTCAGCACCTTTGGGCTTTCTAGGCCCCTTCTTGCTTACAAAAATAATTAAAGATTATATTTCGGACTCAATAGGTATAAAGATGAATATAACTGAGACTGAACTCTATGCAAATAGTTTTGTATGATTTCAAGATTTTTTAAAAAATTGGAGTATAATTGCTTTACAATATTGTATTATTTTCTGCTGTACAATGAAATGAATCAGCTATATGTATACACATAGCCCTCCCTCTTAGACATCCTCAATCCTCCAGGTCATCACAGAGAATGAAGCTGAATTCCCTGTGCTATACAGCAGGTTCGCACTAGTTATTTATTTTACACGTGGCGGTGTGTATATGTCAATCCCAATCTCTCAGTTCATCCCATCCCTCCCTCCCCCACCTCCGCCCCCGTCCCATGTCCAGATGTGTGTCCTTATATCTGTGTCTCTCCTCCTGCCCTGCAATAGGTTCATCTGTACCATTTCTCTAGATTCTACATATATACTGAAAAATTTTTCATGGGCCACTGATGGGATCATGGGCCCTAACCTGCAGCCTGCTGTGCCCAGTGGAGAAGCTAGCTTGGCCTAAGGGGAAATGTGTTGAAGAGGTGTGGGGATGGACAGGGCAAGGGGCAGTATGGGGCCACACAGTCAGATGAGGAGGGGCTCTGCAGCCTCAGAAGACCCCACCAGCATGGGAAAGCCTGGGGGCGGTTGGGGCTCTATAGGAAGAGGGGAGAAAATGGGGTACAGGGAAGCTCAGGAGTTTCCCTGGTGGCTCAGATGGTAAAGAGTCTGTCTGCCACACGGGAGACCCAGGTTTCATCCCTGGGTCAGGAAAATCCCCTGAGAAGGGAATGATCCCCTGATCCCCTGGAGAAGGCAGTGACTACCCACTCCAGTACTCTTGCCTGGAGAATCCCATGGATAGAGGGTCCTGGCAGGCTACAGTCCATGGGGTCGCAAACAGTTGGACATGACTTAGTGACTAAACAACAACAGTCAATATAAAACATTGCTGGAATTTTTTTTCTTAAATACTGTCTTTGAAATTCAGAATATATTTTTCACTTGCAAGGCATCTTGAGTCAGAGAAGCTGTTTGAAGTGCTCCATTCCCGTAAGGACCTGGTGATTACTCTATTGAACAGCACCAAATGAGCCTCTAAAACTTAGAGAAGGAAGTCCTAATTCCTGTCTCAACGTGCTCGTAGTCATTAAGAGACACAAAGAGGCACAGAAAAAATACAGTGATGAGGGAAGAGCCTTCAAACAAAGCTCACGCCATTGGGCCCTGACGGGAAAACAAGAGGAAAAATGGGTCCGACCTGTAGAGAGTCACAGTGACCCAAAGGAAGGGGGTTCTGTGATCTGAAACTGAGCTGAAGACTTGGAAGAGCTGTCACAACCCGGGACCCCATGTCCCTAGGCTTGACCTTCACCTCCTGGGCTTTCCTCCTTCAGATGACCTCAGTCTTCCTTGCAGGATCTGTCTCTCTCATCTAATTCATATTTATTAATAATGAAATATGCTCTTTAAAAAACCCAACCTTTAAAACCTTTCCTTAATAATGTTTTATGATGATGGCACTTCCTATTAATGATAAAAAACTAACTCTTCAATAATGATGATACAGCAACTAGGATGACTTCTGAAAAAGAATGATGTTTCTTCCTTATGCTCTTCTTATTGGATAATTAAAAATAGGTGGATCAATGAAGTAATTGTAATATATGAAACCAGAAGAGTACTGCAAAAATATGAGAATAAATTTCTTACCACTTTGGAAAGGGGAAGAACTTCTTCAGTATGACAACAAATTATAAAACTTGCCTAAAGGCTATATAAAAATTAAGAAGAAGGCCAAAGGGAAGAAATCATAATAAAGATAAAAACAAACTAGAAAAAAGTACTCAGAATACAAATCACACTTAGAAATGTAACTTCCTTAATCTGTAAGGATTCATAATGAACCGAAAGAAGATCAACGGGAAAATAGTAGACTTGAACAACATTATAAAACAATTAGACCAACAGACATCTATTGAATACTCCAGTTAACAACAAAATACATTCTTCTCAAGTGTGCATGGAACATTCTCCAGAATAAACCATGTACTAGCTCATAAAACAAATGTCAATATATTTAAAAGGAGAGCCATAATAGAACACATACCATCCCACCACAATGGAATGAAATTAGAAATCACAGACAGGAAGGAATTGGGGAACTTCACAGCTATGATAAAATTGAAACAACACACTTTCAAATAACCAATTAGTCAAAGAAGATATCAAAAAAGAAATTGTAAAATCTTTTGAGATGAATGAAACTGAAGATACCATATACCAACACTTATGGGATATGTCTAAAGCAGCTGAAAACTTAGAAAGAAATTTATGCCTATAAATGACTGCATTAAGGAAGAAGAAAAATCTCAAATCAATAACCTAATACTATACAGTGAGACACTAGAAAATGAAGAACATACTAAAGGTAAAGTAAACAGAGGAAGGAAATAGTACAGATTAGACCAGAAAGGAATGAAACTAAAGCTAGAAAAACAACAGAGTCCATGCTGATGAGCGTGTGATGGACCTTGTGGGGCCCTGGCCCTTCTGCTTGCCCAGGACTGCAGTAGAAACAGGAAAAGGCCATTCTGGTCCAATCTTCTGCCCCAAGAGGAAGTGGTGAAGGAGGGAGATCAGGTTCATGGAGGGGAAGGGAGCCAGCTGTGGTTGACTGGTTGCTCTAAGAGATGTTATGTTACTTATCACCTGTCTTGTTTTCACTAGCTGTCAATATATTCCTGAAACCTAAAGCAGGCAGCACAGAGCGGGTGCTCCTATGGTTGTTGAATGATTGAATAAAGGCTGCATGTATGCCACTGTGTGGTTGTTACAATATTTAGTAATAATCCTCCTAAAACTAAAAATTTCTGATTTTTTTCAAAATTATTACATTGATTATATTTGAAAATAAAACCATATATGTTTTCTGATGACGTTAGTAGGTGACTTTCTAGAAGAGTAGAATCTGGGTCAACCCACCAAGCATATTTTGTACTTGTAAATATACAAGTGTATTTTTACTGTAACCCAGCCTCACACACACACTTGGGCACAGGTGCGTCCAGCTTTGGTTTCTGGAATTCAGTGTTTTGATCTGATGTTGTGGGTCTTTCTTTGTTTTATTTTTCCTAACTGTGAAAAAAAAATTTCATATGATCCATTTATTTATTTATATTTTTGGCTGCGGTAGGTCTTCATTGCTGCATGCGGGCTTGTTCTACTTGCAGTGAGCAGGGGCTGCTCTTCAGTGCAGTGCCCAGGTTTCTCATTGCAGTGGCTTCTCTTGTTACAGAGCATGGGCGCTAGGCACGCGGCCTCAGTAGTTCCAGCCCTTGGGCTCATTAGTTGCAGTTCGAGGGCTCTAGAGCTCTGGCTCAGTAGTTGTGGTGCGTGGGCTTAGTCGTTCCACAGCATGTGAGATCTTCCTGCACCAGAGATCGAACCTGTGTCCCCTGCATTGGCAGGCAGATTCTTATCCTTTGTGCTCCCAGGGAAGTCCTAAATTAAATTTTAAGAAAAGAATGAGGTTGCATCCTAGTTTCATGTAGAAATTCTCCATTGTGGATGCAGCCTCCTGTTTTGAGATGGTTTCAAAAAATCAAAATTGGTACTTAATTTTGTCTTTTCACCTTCCCTGGAGACTATCGCACGCTTTCATTTCCTTATTTAGACTACTGATAATGGTGCAAAGCGTCTCCGCACTTGTGGAATAACTATTCTTCTGTTTTCCTAAGTGCCCTCATATATATTCCTCATTTGAGTCCCATATATCCTGGGATGGAGTGCCTGTCCTGATGGGGTGGGTGGGAAAGCACTACTGGGGCAGAAGAGACTGTGTGGGGTGCTGGGAGTGTTCTGTGTCTTGACTGAGTGATGGCTACTCAGCTGCATACAGTTATCAAAGCTGGAGCTGATACTTAAGAAGTGAGGATTACTGCAGGGAATGGTCTGTAAAAATAGAAACTATCAAAAGGAATCAAAATAAAATTGTAGGGTTGAAAAGTCAAATAGCCGAAGTGAAAAATCCACACTACACGTGTTTAACTGTGCAATTGACCGGTAGAAGAAAGGATCGGTGAGCTTGACGATAGGACAAAAGAACACAGGACAGATAGCCTCTGCATGTGCATTTCCTAAAGAAAGCACAGAGTCCCTGGTTTATCTCTTCTCCTAGACAGGGAAATAATTGGAGATCCCTTTGAAGAGTTTGTTGATATTATCAAACAATACAAGAAATAGCTACATTATCCACTAGCTAGAAAAGATTCAGATATTCATGAGTCTATGACCTAAATACATAATTTTATATAAAAAGAAGAATGTGTGTACTTTCCTCCCCCTCCTTGCAGTCTCTTCTGGAGAAGCTGTGAGTGGCACAGGGGCAGGGGTGTATGTTCTTGCTGGGTCATTCACTCCTTCCTTCCCCTCTTTGTTCCTGCATGGGTGGGTTTCCTGCTGTGACCCAAGATTTCCAGGCACCAGGTTTCTTGGAGACTGGAATTCAGCCCCTCCTCCGTCCATCTCCTCCCTGCCCTTCCCCTGGGAAAGGGGCCCCAGCCGGGCCTGACTCCCCACAGCCTCCCCCAGTGGTGTCTTGGGTTGCACCTGGGCCTGCTAGGCTCCTGGAGGTGCAGACTGGCTGTGACAGAGCTGTCGGGAAGGTATCTTGCTTGCTGGGGTCCTCCTGTGGCCCCTCACTTGTGAGCCTCCTGCCACTCTGGGGCCACCTTCTCTTTCTGTCCCCACTGGCCTTTCTGTAACCTTCTCAGTAGGCCTGGTGACTCAGCCCTGCAACCTCACAGAGACCCGTTTTTTTTTTTCCTCTCATGGACCTTAGGGCCTAGCTCTTCTCCTTTTTGAATTGCTGGGAGGCTCCACAGTCAGGCTTCTGTCCCCTTCCCAAAGCCAAGGTGCTGAGTACAGAGCTGTATCCACTCCCAGGGGCTGCCCTTCTGCCCCTGCCCATTGGCCCCTCTGCCTCACCCTGAAGCCATGGGAGCACAACCTGCTGTTTTACTCCCCCGCAGTCCTCCAGTGCCATCTCTCCTCTGCTCCGCAGTCTGCTCCTGCTCAGTTATCCCCGCTTTCCTCCAAACCAGCACCAGATGTCCTGTGACAGCTCACAATAGGAAACTCCCATCTTCCAGCTCTGTACCTTTTTTCCTGACATTTCACTTTTTCCCCAATCTCCCCACCCCAACATGGACACTCCATCTCCTGTGGGGCTCTCTAACAGTTAGGAAGATAACCATGAGAAGATAAGTGCATTCCCAAGATGGTATGTATCTGTTGTTATGTTGGAGCCCTTCAATCACCCTTTCTCCCAAAAACCTCAATCACCAGCATCCTGAGAGCCAAGAACTTGTGAATATATTTGAAAATAGATTAAATTAGATTCTTGATTATGTTCTTACTAGAACATGAGGCTTCCTAGAAGAAATAGAATATCTGGGTTAACCTAGAGGGGTATTTTTTCTACACACACACACACACACACACCCACTCCCCCCACGCACTCTTTTGGTTCTTACCAACAGTTCATTCATTTTGGTCTGGAGATTGGGGGAGCTATGATGTCAGGGTTGCTCACAATTGATTCCATGTACTTGTTCTGCCCCATGATGGAGAAAAGTCAGGCCCAGGACTGGAGCTGAGAAGTCAGAGGGTTTTATGTTTGGGCCGGGACAGGGGCAGGTCTGTACAGAGCTCTTCAGAATTCTGCAGGTGAATGAGGGCAGACCCTGGCAGAGTATTCACACCTTCAGAGGGAGAATGAGATCCTCAGAATGTGAATGTCATCACTGTAGGGAGGGAAGACCCCATGTAAGGAAAGTGGTCCAGACAAAGCTCACCCCCATCCTGTATGCCCTGGATTATGTAGCGGAAAGCAGGGACCTGCATTTCCTGGCTTCCCTGGTGGCTTAGATGGTAAAGAATCTGCCTGTAGTGCAGGAGCCCTGGGTTCAATGCCTGCGTCAGGAAGATCCCCTGGAAGAGGGAAAGGCAAGCCACTCCAGTATTCTTGACTGGGAAATCCCATAGACAGAGGAGCCTGGCAGGCTATAGTCCATAGGGTTGCAAAGAGTTTAGCAAGATTGCAACTAGCACTAACTGTTATAGAAAATAAACATACCATTATGGCAACAATCAGATAATACATAAAGGTTCCTATGAGCAATCTCTCTCCAGCACTGTCCTGTTTGGCTCTTGACTGCAGCTAAGGACAGGGAGAAATCTGCCCATGAAAAGATGTCCCAAAAGGTGATGGGGTGACACACGACGTCACCCATACCTTTCTCAACTGCCCCAGGAGAAAGAGTAATGGCGGTTACAATGACTGCTGCCTCCAAAGCGGCTTCATTCTGGTGTCTTTTTGTGTCCTTCCTCTAAAGGGGAGGATCCCACATGTGACTGGGCTTTTGAAAGCATAACTCCTTCACAAGAGAGGTCTGAGAGAAGCCTAGTGGTATTTGAATCTTGTTTAATGTTTTTTGA
This sequence comes from Bos indicus x Bos taurus, assembly GCF_003369695.1. Classification (NCBI taxonomy): domain Eukaryota; kingdom Metazoa; phylum Chordata; class Mammalia; order Artiodactyla; family Bovidae; genus Bos; species Bos indicus x Bos taurus. The sequence continues at coordinate 70,159,591 of NC_040083.1, read as the reverse complement.
TTGTAACTAAAGGGCAATAAGAAGTACCCTTTGCTGATCTAGAGGTGTCTTCCTTATCTGGAAGTGCTCTGAGTGGCATAATTCACAGGAAATTTGAGAACTTTTCCCCTAAGATCAGGAAAAAGACAAGGATGCCCCACTCACAACTTTTATCCACAGAGTACTACAAGTCCTAGCCAGAGGAATTAGGCAAGGAAAAGAGGCATCCAAATACAAAACCAAGAAGTAAAACTGTCACTGTTCTCAGATACATGATTTTGTATATAGAAAACCCTCAAGACTCCATCAAAAACTCTTAGAATAAATGAATTCAATAAAGCTACAGGATACAAAATCAGCATGAAAAAAACCATTGTATTTCTTTATATTAATAATAAACCAGCAGAAAGAGAAATTAAGGAAATAATGTCATTTACAATTGCATCAAAAAGAATAAAATTTCTAGGAATAGATTTAACCAAGGAGGTGAAAGATATGCATATTGAAAAGAGGACATTGAAGAAGACACATCTGTGACAACATGGATGGGCCTTGAGGGCATTATGCTAAGTGAAATAAACAGGACAGAGAAAGCAACTACAATATAATCTCTATTATATGTGAAATCTTAAGAAAAAAATCAAGCTCAGAGATACAGGGAACAAACTGATAGCTGCCAGAAGTAGGAGGCAGCAGGGTGGGGTGGGAGAAATGGGCGAAGAGGATCAAAAGGCAAAAAGAAAAGAAAAAAGGACTGGATGTAAACTGAGAGTTAACAGACTCAAGAGAGTACTTGACTGCAGGCTTTAGCACAGGGACTGAGGAGGGTTTTGGGGGGCTGGTTAAAATGTCTCTTGCTTCCTCTTGGTTCTCAGTGTCATGGTAGGTGATGAGGCTGGGGGTACACAGGACCTCCACCAGCCCGAGTCATCAGTTGCATCCAATCTGCCTTGGGTTCTCTCTGGCAGCTCCCCTCTCCAGGACCAGCTTAGACTCCCCTCTCCCCTAATTGGACTGTTAACAAAAGACCTGCCTCAGGCCTCAGGGGTCAAGGGACAAAGTGTACCTTTTTTTAAATTTTTAAATTAAAAACAAAACATGGGGATTCCCCGGTGGTCCAGTGGTTAGGACTCTTTGCTTCCACTGCAGGGGCACAAGTTTGCTCCCTGGTCAGGGAGCTAAGTCCCCATATGCCATAAGGCAGCCAAAAAATAAAATGAAACAAACAAAAAACTTCCTCCAACTTCCCTGGTGGTCCAGGGGTTAAGAATCTGCTTGGCAAAGCAGGGACAGGGATTGGATCCCTGCTCCAAGAAGATTCCATATGCTTTGGGGCAGCTAAGCTCCTGCACCACAACTTCTGAAGCCTGGGCTCTAGAGCCTGTACTCCACAAGAGAAGCCATGGCAATAAGAAGCCCGCCCACCAGGACCAGAGAGTAGCCCCTGCTGTCTGCAACTAGAGAACAGCCAGTGCGCAGCAATGAAGACCCGGCACAGCCAGAAATGAATGAATTAATTAAAAAAAATTTTCCAAACAAACAAAACCCCAAACTTTCCTCAAGTCACACAGGGATTTATTGACTCTGGATGATCAGAATTCAGAGCTCTTAGTGGACATGTTGGTATTCTGGTCCACAATTTAAAAAAAGAAAAAACAATACAGGGTCTGGCTGGGGGGCACTGCTGTGACAAACAACACATATGAAAGCTCTTCCCCACCCTGGGCCCCCGCCAGGCTTCTGAGGGGGCAACTTCGAGAACACCTCCCAGGGCTGCCCGGCAGCCCAGGACAGAAACCCTTGTTTGCAGTCTGCAGCATTCTGACAGGAAGCAGGCCTGTGGCGCTTCCTGTCCAGAAAGCAAAGGCAGAGAGGGATTTAACTCCTTTTGGAACCAGGCTCACCTGTGAGTAGATTATTCCTTTCAGTGGAAGAGGTTTTCATAATAAGGGTTCCTTTCTCTTTTATATTGCATGACTAAATCTGAAAGGTGCTGTGATGGACAGACTTTGATGGAAACTTAAAAAAAAAAAAAAAAACAATTTGTACTTGCCTTGCTGTCATAAGCACTACACCCTCGTAGGATAGAGGGCCCAGCACCAGTGAAGTATGGGGGACAGACTTGGGCTCAGGAACAGCAAAAGTATGGAGTCCGTGGGGAGAGCCCACACATATCAGAGACCCTGAAGAAGATACTGGGAACCCTGAGGAGTGAATGCTAGCTTTTTAGGTACCATCAATGGCCGTTTGGTACCTTTTTAAAAACAGATTTTATTTAAATGCCACTATTTATTGATTTGTCTGCCTTGGGTCTTTGTTTCAGCAGGGGGATCTTCCTTCCATCCTGTGGGTTTCTTTACTTGTAGTGCATGCACTCTCTAGTTGTGGAGGGCAGGACTCAGTAGTTGGGGGTGTGCCAGCTCAGTAGCTTGAGGCATGTGGGATCTTAGTCCCCCCTGCTGCTGCTGCTGCTAAGTCACTTCAGTCGTGTCCGACTCTGTGTGATCCCACAGACGGCAGCCACCAGGCTCTCCCATCCCTGGGATTCTCCAGGCAAGAACACTGGAGTGGGTTGCCATTTCCTTCTCCAATCCGTGAAAGGGAAAAGTGCAAGTGAAGTCGCTCGGTTGTGTCCGACTCCTAGCGACCCCATGGACTGCAGCCCTCCAGGCTCCTTCGTCCATGGGATTTTCCAGGCAAGAGCACTGAAGTAGGGTGCTGTTGCCTTCTCCATTAAATAAATACTTATTTGTAATTCTATAGTAGAGTGATTATTAACACTATTTATATGAGATAGGCCCAGGGCAAAAAGGTTCACCAGGTCTGTCTCATTTCATTAAGTACTTAAATCTCAGAAAGTGCAAGTGAGTCTGGCAAACTACTCATTTTTCTAACAATTCAAGATTTCTTAGTTGACCCATCACTCCCCTACAGTACAGTACAGGCATCTCTTGGATCTCCTTCTTGGATGTCCATGTTCTCTGGCCTCCTTGGGGCCCTGGTCAATAAAGCGGGGACGGGGAGGAGCAGAAGCCGGGAGTGGGCAGAAGGCAGTAGTTAGAAGACAGGTGGTTTATTCATTTTTTTCAACCCGTGGGGCATTAGGACCTGCCTGGAACGCAGATTCTGAGTCTCTCCGGCCAGATGACAACAGAGCACGTGGGAGGAGCCCTGTCCCCGCCTCCCAAAGGCACAGACCTGCCTGGCACTGAAGGAAAAACCATGTCACACGGTTGGTATTCGCTGACGGGAATTCTCCTTCGGTAAAGTCCCAGCCCCTCTCCTGCGCCACGCGTGATTGGCTGGAAGTGGTAATGATTATATCAGCAGGCACTGGCTCATTCTTTACCGCGGGTGGTGCAGTCCCAGGGCGGGGTGGTTTAAAAGTAGAGGCAGGCTCAGATTAAATAGCAGAGCTCCCCTCCGCGCACCTCGCAGGGGTGATCTCGCGCCCCACGAAACACACTTTCATTTCTGATGGTTCTGGAGGTTGTCACCCCGTGGCAACCTGGACAGCGAACGCTCCCCGACCGCACCGTGCAACGGGGACAGAGGGCAGCGGCCGCCTCGAGCTCCCGGGCAGGGTGCACCCAGGGCCCCAGACCTCGACTCCGGGGCCCGTGGGCTCTCATCTTCACTGTCTTGCTGTTGGTGAGTTCCCGCCGCGAATCCTGGCTCCAAAAGGCGCTCTTGGTGGCCCGGAAAAGGCCCGGGCGCGCCTGGCTGGGCAAATCCCGTCAGGACCCGCCTGGGCAAGTCCAATACGCGGCGTGTTGGTGGGGGGCGCTAGAGGAGTGCGGATCCCTGGCATCTACTTGCTGCCTGGAAGATCTGGCTCCTTGGAGCCCGGGGCCCAGGGAGCATCAGATCGTCATTTCTTTCCTTTCCCTTCCCTTTTCCCTCTGCCGACCCTCCTCACTCTTTTCTCTCTCTTTTGCTATTTTGCACTGCATGTATATTCTAAAACGTGTCCTTTGTAAATCATTAAGTGTAGGCTCCATCTTCCCCCCATCACTGCCTTAAGCACCCTTACATTTCCTTTTCTCTGAAAGGAGAACAACTCAAAATTGCTTCCAGCTCCTTGCGCTTTATGAATAGAAACCACCAATCAACTCAGCTTGGGTCAGATTCTCACCACTTTCTTTCAGAGGGGAGTTGGAGGCTCTGGGTGTGGTTCAGCACTGCTGCTGCTGCTAAGTCGCTTCACTCGTGTCCAGCTCTGTGAGACCCCATAGACGGCAGCCCACCAGGCTTCCCCGTCCCTGAGTGTGCATTTTTAAGAAACTCACCATGGGGAAAAATGTGCACACTTGGCACTGCTTTCTTGCATTGTTTGAGGCTCTTTTCAAACTTGCTTAGAGGGTCAAATAAAAAAAAAACTGAGGGTCTAACAAAGTTACAGGAATCGTGAAAATATGCATCTTTCATTGACCAAATTAGTACCAAAAATCTGGAAAGAAATAGCATTTTGTATTCACAGGAAGTATAGAATTCGTTTTTAAAGTATCGGTCTGTAATAGGTAGGACTCATGTTGAACACGTGATGAATGGGTCTGGGTGCCTGGCAAGTATCCAGTGTAGCCATGTGCATTGTCTGTTGGGTAACTCCTTAGAAGTGGAGTTGCTGGGTCAGTGGGTTAGATAATTTTACACTTTTGCCTGGATAATGACAAACTGTTCTCCCAAAGAAGACTGGACCATTTTAACTCACACCAGGAGTCCACAAGGGTGCCCTATTTCCCTGCACCCTTGCACACTGAGCTCAAACGGTAAAGGATCTGCCTGTGATGCAGGAGACCAGGGTTTGATCCCTGGGTTGGGAAGTTCCTGTGGAGAAGGGGATGGCAATCCACTCCAGTACCCTTGCCTGGAGAATTCCACAGACAGAGAAGCCTGGCGGGCTACAGTCCATGGGATCGCAAAGAGTCGGAGACGACTGAGCGACTAACGCACGCACGCACTTGCACACTGAACTTTAACACTTTCCCAGTCTAAGAAGTAAAGATGGGGCACCATAGTGTCATGGTTTTGATTCTTCCATTCCAGTAGAGTGTTTCAAGTATCCATGAGATTGCTGAGACTGGGAGTGGATAACCAGGAGACCCCAGGTTAGGACATAGGGGAGGGCACAAAATTCAGACAATAAAAGAGCTAACAAAAATCTTTACACAAATTCTTTCAGACAACAGGAGTTCTTCACTACTTCTTCTAAGGCCAACATAACCCTAATACCTAAACCTAACGGAAACATTTGAAAAGAAGAAAAAATACTTTTAAATACCCTTCCTAAAAACAGAGGCAAAATTCCTTTACAAAGCAAATAGTTAACTAAATTCAGGAAGATTTAAAGAAGAAAACATACCATGACCAAATGGGGTTAATCTCAGGAATAAGTGTTGGATTAACATCTGAAAATCAGTCAGTGTTTTTCACTATATTAACAGTATGGGGGCTTCCCTGGTGGTCCAGTGGTTAAGAAACTTTTGCAATATGAGAGACACCAGTTCATTCCCTGGTCTTGGAGGATCGCACATGCCTGGGAGCAACTGAGCCCATGTGCTACAACTACTGAGCCTCCAAGTTGCTGAAGCCTGTGCACCTAGAGTCTATCCTCCACAACAAGAGAAGCCACTGCAGTGAAAAGGCTACACATGAATCACGAGTATCCTCCACTCGCCACACTAGAGAAAGCCTGCGTGCAGCAACAGAGACTTAGCACAGCCAAAATAAATAAATAGGTCTTTAAAAACTATGGCAGAAACCATCACATAAAATAACTATCCTCTAATTAACAATTTAAAACACACACACACAAACCAGTGTAAAGGAGAAAAGCTATATGAACAGCTTAACAGATGCAGAAAAAGAATTTGAACTGACACTTAACCCCCTGTAATGAAAAGGTGAAAGTGTTAGTTGCTCAATCGTGTCCCAGCAACTTGCAACCCCATGGACTGTAGCCTGCCAGGCTCCTCTGTCCATGGAATTCTCTAGGCAAGAATACTGGAGTGGATTGCCATTCCCTTCTCCAGGGCATCTTCCTGACACAGGGATTGAACCTGGGTCTCCTGCGTTGCAGGCAGAGTCTTTACTGTCAGAAAAAAGTCTCATTTTATCAGGGTAGAAGGGACCTTCCTCCATATGATGAAGGCCACTCCCTCTTGGAGTCACATTAGAGATTAGGATAACTGAGGAAGGGGCATGAGGGAATGTTTTGAAGCAAGCTAATTTCCATGATCTAGATAGAGGGTTTGAATTTCACAAGTGTATGCATTAAAAAAAAAAACAACAACACTTTGAATGGTACCCTTAAGACTGTGCACGTCTTTCTTTGGAAATCTTAACATTGAAGTAAACTGTAAAGAAATATTGAGCTCGAGTTACTGACATAATGCCGATGTATTAAGAGTTGCAGATATGAATTTCATCATAAAAATAAGACACTTAGGAGAATGAACAGAGGGGGATGAATAGAGAAAGAAATATGTGATACACCTAAGTTACAGAACTTAGGTGGTGAGCATATAAGAGTTGAGTGAATGAATCTTAGAACTTTGTTGGATGTTTGAAACTGTTTGTAACAAAACATTGAGGGAGAGAGTCTGTGAGAGGAGAACCAGGGAAGAAAGGAAGGCATAGGATTGTGAGGGCAGGGAAAGGAGAGTCCACCAATTTGGGGTGACTCGGAGGAGGCCCAGACTGGGGAAGGGATGATTAGGGGACACATATGAGCTTAGCTGTCCCCAAATATTTAACAGGTGGCATTTTATCTTGTTTAGATCTAGGCAGTTGAACTGGGCTCAACATAAGCTGTTTCCATTTAACTTTGTTTTTCTTTCTTTTTTTCTTCTTCATGTCACTTTCTACTTTAAATCACTCCCAGATTAAAGTTACAAAACTATACAAAACCCTTGGTTTCCTGTATCATCTGAAACATAGCTGCTGACATGACAGATCCCATGACTGGACACTTGAATGTATATTTCCCACAAATGAGGACAGTCTCCTCCCAAATGACAATACAATCCTGAATGTCAGAACACTATCATCAACACATTAATCCTGGTGGAAGCCTCAGACTCCAGTGATTTCAGATTGGCCCCATTGTGTCATTTTTAGCACAGAGACTTGGCTAAAAACCCTGTATTGCTATTTCTTCTTTCTCCATGTGATTCTAGTATTTTGTGGAACACTGACAGCTTCCTTTTGGGGACTGCTTGTTGGATTAAAGCCACAAGTCCATTACTCAATATGCGATTCTATATCCTGATTATGAAAAATTGTATTCATGGCAGAACGCTCATTTGTGAAAATGTGTGTGTGTGTGTGCACGCACATGTGAGAAAGAAAGAGAGAGCCTGAGAGTATTCACACATGTGGTCAAATAGAAGAAGTCAAGACACAAAATAATGGATGTTTTCTCTAATCCAGGGGATCTCTATGGTTTCTGTATTCTTCTAAAAACAATTTTCCTTGCCCATACTTTCTGGGCTTCCCAGGTGGTACTAGTAGTAAAGAACCAGCCTGCCAACACAGGAGATGCAAGAGACTGAAGTTTGATCCCTGAGTCGGGAAGATCCCCTGGAGGAGGAAATGGCAGCTCACTCCAAAATTCTTGCTGGGAGAATCCCATGGACAGAGGAGCCTGATGGGCTACAGTCCATGGGGTTGCAAAGAGTTGGACATATCTGAGCACATACTTTCTGGAATAAACATATTTTAAGAGGAAGGAATACAGGGGGAAAAACTTAAGTGTAAGTTACTTGCCGGCACAAAAGGCCAAAGAACAAACATGAATGAGAGTTTAGAGCTGGGAAGAAAGATCCCAGTTGTGTTTCATTTTGCAGGTAGTGGTCAAGGAAATGTGGGGTGGATCCTAGAAGGGGTGAGAGTGTGGAAGCCACTCATGCCTGTCCCTGCTTTGTCCCCATAGGTCAAAGCTGCTTCAGCCATGTCTATAAGGAAGGATGAAATTCACCAGCAGTTATCAGCCCCACTGGAACAGAGCCCCCAGCAGAAGTTATGTCCACCAGGTAGATTCTAGGACTGGTCTCCAACCCTTGTCTTCATGTCTGTGTGTTTATTTTTGGCTGTGCTGAGGCTGTGTTGCTGCATGGGCTCTCTCTAGTTGTGGAGAGCGGGGCCTGCTCTCCAGTTGCAGTACTTGAGCTTCTCCCTGGGGGGTTTCTCCTGTTGCAGAGCACAGGCTCTCGGGTGCACGGGCTGCAGTAGTTGCAGCCTGTGTGCTCAGTAGTTGTGGCTCCCGAGCTGTAGAGTGCAGGCTCAGTATTTGTGACACGTGGGTTTAGCTGCTCTGCAGCAGGTGGGATCTTCCCAGACCAGGGATCGAACCCATGTATTCTGCATAGGCAGGCAGATTCTTTACCACTGAGCCACCAGGGAAGCCCCTGACCTTTCTTTTTACTGTTTAATGTGCCAGCTATGAATGTGACTTGAATGTGTGGCTTGTAATATATTTCTGTTGGCAGTGCTGGTCTAGGGTATGTGTTAGATGAAGAATCAAAAGATGAAAGCCCGGTTGAGGAGAGTTCCCCTTGTGGATTCCATAGATGGCCAAAAGAGGCCTCCCCAGCCACACTGGCAGCCTCAGGGAATCCTGCGGGGATTTCCTCACCAGCTTTTCCCTTCCTTCCCAAGACTCTATATGAAAGAAGCCATTGGAGGTTGTGCCGCATACACCAATGGGATAGACTACACCAATCATTCAAACGCTCTCCCTTCTTGCTTACTTTGCATGACTTGCAAATCAGGTACAGAACCTGCAGTCTCCCATGCCTGCAGTTAGGGTGCTGAGTGATGAGATGGGATTTAAATGGGACGAGGAGTCAAAGACCTGATTTCCAGCCCAGCTAGGTCTTCATCCTGTCTTAGGTCAGTAAAATAATGAAAACAGAAGTTATTTGCATAACGCATGCCAACTGGTAGGGAAGTCTTTCAGAACATCAGCTGGAAAGAGGAGAATAACGTGTCCCTTGATGAAGGGGGCTGGATGGTAACAGTGCAGAAGGCCTGGGGGAGTGGGGCAGGGCTGGGTTTGAGCTGTGTGATGTGTCTGATCCTGGACCAGGCTCCTGTGGGCGCCATGCCCTCTGCTCTGGGGTCTCAGCCTCTCTCAGCCTTCATGACCTGAGGTCCCTCTGCCTCTCCAGCAGGGCATCACCCGTTGGGACATCACCCAAGGGTTCCTCTCCATCCACAGCATCTCAGATTACACCTCACCCCAGCCCACTTGCTCCTCATTTGTGATCTAAAACATTTTTCTTCACAACCCTGATGCAATCCGTAATGATGCACAGTCCCTTTTGTATGCCTCTATTGGTGACACGCGAACAGTGGCTGTTCTATGGATGGTCTATGTGTGTTGCCACAGAAAATGACCACAAAATTACTTAAAAATAGATTAATTCATTTATTTTTGGCTGTTCTGTGTCTTTGTTGCGGAACAAGGGCTTTCTCTAGTTGTGGTGAGTGGGGCTACTCCTTGTTGCTTCTCATCGTGGTGCACAGGCCCTAGAGCACAGGATCAGTAGTTGTGGCACACGGGCTTAGCTGCCCCGCAACATATGGGATCTTCCCAGACCAGGGATGGAACCTGTGTCCCCTACTTTGACAGGCGGATTCTTAACCACTGGACCACCCAGGAAGCCCTCTGAATTACTTCTTGAACTGAGTGGATGGAGATCTGGGTGGTGAAGAAGGGTTGAGAGACATATGAGGGAAACACACCCTCAAAACCTTATCTTTGGTCTCTAGGAGAAGAAGAAAAAAATTGCTGCACCCTGATCAACGACACTGAGTGTCGGTGCAAATCTGGCACTTTCCATGGAGAAGATGCACCTGAATTCTGTCAAAAATATAGCACCGGGTGAGACACAGGAGCCTAGGGGGGCTTCCAACCCACAGGAGACCCCAGTTTCCTTGTACCCACTTCTGTCTCCTGCTTCCGTGAAGCCCCTCCCACCTCCCAGAGCTCGTTGTGCCTGTGGGGTTTCCTGAGCCTGCAGCAGTGCTCCCTACCACCACTGTTTGTCCTGCACGGCTTTCCCAGTGGCCCCTTCCCACGTCTCCTCGGGAGGGACCTAGAAAGACCGAAGTGCTGACAGCAGACAGAAGTCATGAGGAGGCCACGTGTGTGCTCCTCCAAGGTTCCTATAAAACCGGAGCCAACTCGACAGGCCTCACACCCAGCCGCTTGTTCCCCAGTAGCACCTGAATCTTTCCTCTTTGGGGACTCGGGGGCCAATAGTAATTCACTATCCTCTGATGCTCCAGTGTTGGCTGAGATTGGTAGGAAGAGTCAACAGGTGGATGAGAGGGCCTCATATTCAACTTTGACTAGAGGATGAGTGAAACTTGTGCCCACACCCTTCTGACCCTTGAGCTGGACGAGGCACCCCCGCCTCACAGAGCTTCCCATGCAGCCCAGGGAGGCCAGGCGGGCCTTGCAGAAGAAGCCCAGCTCCTGAAGGACAGCTCTGAACACTCAGTAGGAGCCTGCGGGCCGCAGTACACAATATTGGATCCTTCTCCCACCCAGGGAAGGGGAGTGAGGGGACCCTCCCCTGCAGACAGCAAGAGCCTGTCTCCCCTCCACTGTCTTGTCAGGGGACCCAGGACGGGAGGCTGCCCCCTCTTTCTCCTCATCCAGCCAGCTGTCCCTGATGGGTCCCCCTGTGTCTGTACCCAGGTGCCCTGATGGGAAGGACATGGACATGAACTCTACCCTCCGGAGCAATATCAAGGGTATGGACCAAGAATCAGGTACCCTGGCCCATGGGGAGGCCCCAGTTCCTGGAGAGCTAGCAACCATGAGCCAGAGACTACCCATGACTCCCTCTCCCTCCTCAGGCCCTTCAAGCCTGATGATTGGAATTGTAACTGGAATTGTAATCACCGTTTTCCTAATCGGATGTGTGGTATGCTACTTGAAAGGTGAGGTTCTAGAAGGGAAGGAGATGGTGCTGGCTCCCTCCTCCATCTCCCCAATCCTCCTGTTCCTTCTGGCTTGTCTCTGATCTTGTTACCCAGGAAACCCCTCCTCCTCCCACCTCTCCTGGTCCTACAAAACTGATCACATCGGGCCCCCAACTCAGCTGACGGTCTCCTCTTCCCCCTGGCCGAGTCTGGTGGGAGGAGGCAGGAGAAGAGGGTGGTTCAGTAGCACTGCACAGAGATTTTACATGGGTTTCATTTTACTTCATTTTCTCCCTTCTCTTCTCCTCCCTGAGGGTTCTCCAGATTTAGAACGTCCCGCTTGCAGTCACAGGCCCGGGGCTCTTTGTTCAGTGTCTGAACCCCCAACCTGCACCCTGTCCCTAGGAAAGGAGGTGTGGCAAGAGCACCCTCCCCACCATTCAGTGTATGTCTCTTCTCTTCTAGGTCCCTTTAATGAGTGCTGGCACAAGGTGATCGGTTTCTCCAGCATCTGGCGGCCTCAGACCCTCGGTAACTGCATCTACAACAAAGCCCAGGGTGGACATGGTCCCCGGTTTGTCCTATGCTGTTGTCCCTGACTCTCTCAACTGGCCTGGGGGCTCTAGGCTGAATGTAGGAGGGAGACTGGCCTGCTGAGAGCTGTCCTATGGCTGGTTGGCAGCGCTGGCCCTGTCCTTACTGTTTGAGACACACTCACTCTGTAGCCCTGGGGCGTGGGGGGTGTCAGGCAGGGGTGCTCAGTTCCCCTTTGCATCACACCACAGTCTGGGTGCCATCAGCAGAGCCCAGATGTGCTGAGTCTATGCCCACTTGGGGGGCACAGCACAGGTGTAGGTGGGAAGGGAGAACCCACTGTGTCCCCTCAGAAGCTGTAGGGGTTTGTGGGTTTGTGACTCCTGAGTCAGTGCCTTGCTTTTTCGAGGCCCTTTTCTGGCGCTTATGTCCCCCAGGAAGGTCTGGTGCTCTGGACTATGCACACAACAACAGGCTGACCAATGGAGATTCACTTTCCATTCTGGTCCCTTGGCAGAAAAAGAAGCTGACAGAAGACAACGCCCAGTCCCGAGATGCAGCAAGCAGACTGTCTGTTGCTGAGTGTGGGGCTCTGGCCCTTCTGCTTGCTTGGGACTGTGGTAGAGACAGTGAGAGGCAATGGGTCAGGTCTCCTCTTCTCTGGGGAGGTGGTGATGGAGGGAGACCGGGGCATGGAGGGAAGGGAGCCCACCCCCTGCTCTGGAAAGAGACCGGGGCATGGAGGGGAAGGGAGCCCCAACCCCTGCTCTGTTCCACTGGCAGCTCTGATGCTACTTCTCATCTGTCTTGTCACCACATCCCTCGTCTAGAACAGGGCAGGCGAAGGGTAATCACTCCTCCCATCACTGACCCAGTGATGGAGTCAGAGCTACATAATATTTTTCTGTGTGACTGTTACATACTTTTAAGCCATTCCTCATCATAGTGGGAATTTCACATTTATTTCAAAAGTATTGTTAAGTTGAATCTACTTGAAGTAAAATTTCTTTGTCAACATATAGAAGTATTTTCACTATGTATATGCGTGTGTGTGTATATATATATGACGTGGGCATGGCAACCCACCCCAGTATTCTTGCCTGGAGTATCCCCATGGACAGAGGAGCCCAGCAGGCTACAGTCCATGGGGTCGCAAAGAGTCAGACATGACTCAGTGACTAAACATATGTATATAATATATGTATACATACACAGACACACACACACACACATACAGAGACGTTTACAGTTTGGGGTCGTATCATTTCAATAGTTTTGAGGTTTTTGAGTATTACCTTAATTTATAAATTAATCTAGGAGGAATTGAGATCTTTTAGCTATTCTATATTTTTCTTATGAAAAGAGTTAGCATTTTAAGTTAAGAGTTTTATAATACCTCAACTCCATGTGTGTTTTTCTTCTGTAAATTGCTCATTTCTTGTTGAGGCTGTATCTTTGTATTACAATGTTCTATAACCTTATGAGTGTATCCAACTCATAATTCATTATAGAATTTATTGTCATAATTTTTAACATTCATCCATCCACACATTCACATTTAAGTATTATTGTTGAACCATTAGAGTTTTATAAGAACACAATCGTATATAAAATAATGACTCTTCTGTCCACTCCCTTCAAAGATCCTGCATTGGTTTTGATTTGCTTACGGCTGCATCTGCCAGAATTTCAGAACAAGGTTTACTAGGCTCAGTTCTGTAACCTAGGACCCCCGGTTAAGACCAAGGCTGCTCTCCATTGTGTTTTACAGAAACCAGCAACACCTGAAGGATCTCAGAGGAGAAGATGGCTGCTGGTTCCAACAGATGTCACTGAAAGCGAGTGTTTTTTTCCTGGGCAGGGGATCAGGAATGGAGGGAGGAGGGACTGTGTCCTAATTTCTGTCTCCATAGCGGTTAGGGCAACTCAGAGAGGGGATGGCTTGTCCCTGAACCATCAGAACTCTAATTCCCTCCCTGCCCCCTCCTCTTTTTCCCACCCTGCACCCCTCTGTCCTCTAACAGTGGCCCCTAACACCTCCCTGTCCTTCCCTCCTCCACCATCTTCTCTCCTCCCTGGTTGCTCAGGGCCAGGTTGACCCACTCTGAGACATCCGAGAGGTTGTGCTGTCCAGCAGGGCACCCCCTGGCCCAGGGAGGCTGTGGAGCCCCTGTCCATGCATGCTAAGTCTCTTTTATCATGCCTGACTATTTGCAACCCCATGGACTGTAGCCTGCCAGGCTCCTTAGTCCATGGGATTCTCCAGGCAAGAATACTGGAGTGGGTTACCATGCCCTCCTCCAGGGATCATTCCAACCCAGGGATCAAACCCATATCTTACATCTCCTGCATTAGCAAGCAGGTTCTTTACCACTGGCGCCACCTGGGATGCCCCGAGGACCGCCTGAACTGTGGCTAAATCTGATAAGCTGTATTATATAACTCGATACTGTTGTTCAAGGAGTTGGTAGAAAAAAGGACTGTAATTTATCTTAACAGTTTTTTGGTTTTTTTTTGTATATTGATTACATGTTGAGGGGCTTCCCTGGTGGCTCAGATGGTAAAGAATTCACCTGTAATGCAAGAGAACAGGGTTCAGTCTCTGGGTCAGGAAGATCCCCTGGAGAAGGGAATGGCAACCCACTCCAGTATTCTTGCCTGGAGAATCTCATGGACAGAGGAGCCTGACAGGCTACAGTCCATGAAGTCACAAAGAGTCAGACACACAACTGAGCAGCTAACACTACATATTGCAGTGAAAAAAATTCTGAACTTACTTTTAATTGGAGGATAATTGCTTCACAATGTTGTGCTTGTTTCTGCTGTACAGCAACATGAACCAGCCATAGGTGCACATATATCCCCTCCCTCTTGAGCCTCCTTCCAACGCCCCCATCCCACCTCCCTTAGGTTATCACAGAGCACTGGATCGAGCTCTCTGTGTTATCAAGCCACTTCCCATTAGCTATCTATATTACATATTGAAATGAAATTTTTTAGAATACTTTGAGTTACTACCATATTTTATGAAAACTAGTATTGTTATTTTTCATGTTTTCAGTGTAACTGTTAGAGAATATAAACTTGTGTTGGGTGCCCTCCTTATGTACTGTGGATGGTGGTGTGCACAGCATTTCACACACAGCATTGAATCTGCAGCACAGTCCATGAGGCGGGTGGTGTTTGCTCCATTTTAAGGTTAAATTCTTGCTTGGAGTCTGTCCCCATCCAGCTCTACCGCAGTGTCAGGCAGTGAGGCCGAGCGGGGTGTGAGGCCGGAGACCTTCCTCCCTCCAGGCCTTTGCTTTGTCCCCAGTGCAGAGGTGGCAGCCAGGGGGCCTCACCCTCCTGAGAAAGGCAGGTGCCCTCCTCTGAGGTCTGTTGCCCCTCGCTGTCCCACCCTCTGTCTCCTATCACAGATGCCTTCTCCCTCTGTGACAGCAGTCACCTCTTCCAGATGGGCCCACATCCCCTGCTTGGGGCAGGACTCTCTGTTGACCTGGACTGCCCCCAACTGCTCTGGGTGCTGGTGAAGTCCAATGCCCAGTGCCTGTGTGGCTTGTTTGCTGCTGGGAAGCAGGTCAGGGGCACAGAGCAGCAGGCTTACCAGCAGGGGGAGCTCCTCAGGTTCCCATCCTGAAGTCTAGGCCTGAATTGAGGGTCCTTGGCCTTTGTGAAAGCCCGTTCCAACTCTGTCTCTGTGACTTTCCCCCAACCTAGGCCTGAAGGTATTCTTCAGTGACTTTGCAGCTATCTTTTCCTTGTGACTTCTGTGATTCACTCCTGAGGCAGTTGGGCCTCACATGAAATGAGATCCTTGTGGCCAGAGAATAGGCCTGGGTCTCTCCGGATGCCTTGTGTGAAATGCTGCCAGTCACCAAGAAGGGACAGGGGACCTCAGTCAACACCCCGATGGATGCCTTGGAAATGCTGGGGCAAAGGTTGACAAAAGAGACAATTCAGGAGCGCCTGCTGAACTCAGGAAAGTATTAACATGTTTATGAAGAAAGTGAGACAGGCTCTGCTGTGCCGTGACCATTTGAGGACCTCAGTCTTTGAGTTCAGGACACACTCTTAATAGACTTCTAGTTTTTATTTGTATTTGTTTGAAATTTGTCATTCATGTTAGTATGTATGCATTTAATGATGTAACTTATAATGAAGGTGTTAGTCACTGAGTCATGTCCAACTCTCTGCGACCCTATGGACTGTCGCCCACCAGGCTCTCCTGTCCATGGGGTTTCTCCAGGCAAGAGTACTGGAGTGGGTTGCTGTTTCCTTCTCCAGGGGATCTTCCCTACCCAGGGATGGAACCTAGGTCTCCTGCACTGCAGGCAGACTCCTTACCGACTGAGCCACCAGGGAGGCCCTGTAACTTGTAATATACACCATTAAAGTGCAAACATGTTGTATGTCTTGGTACTTTTATGTTTGTGCATGTATTTAAATGTGTAGAAAAACATTTTGCAAATGTAATTTCTAGGTTTATGTGGGCTACCTGGTTGAGTACTGGCAATCCAAAGCAATTAGAAATACAAAAGGAGGGCATTCCCTGGCGGTTCACTGGTTGGGACTCTGCGCTGAGAGCCCTGAGTTCAATCCCTGGTCAGAAAGTAAGATCCTACAAGCCATGAGGGAAAAAAAAAAAGTAAGATCCCACAAGCCATGAGGCAAAAACAAACAAACAAAAACCTACAAAACAACAACAGCAATAAAGGAGAGCAAGCCCACTGCTGGGGGAATTTGACCACTTTGGGATTGCCTGGCGACTTCTTTAGTGTTCAGGCTTTAAACATGTCAACTTTATAGTTGGGTGAATATTTGTATTTTTCATAGGGAGATGTTAACAAGTGAGCAGAGAGGGAGGGGAAGTGGCACCCCCGTGCTGTGTCTGGTGACCGTGAACTGGGCTGTCATTCCCCGGGCTTCCTCCTGCTCATCTGGGAGGTTAGGGTGGGACATGGGTTAGATATGAGTGTCAGATAGTTTCTGTGTCACGTCTTTTCTTATCAGTGACCTTCATTGCATCTGGGCTCAAGAAAGAGAGGACAGGGATCTGCCATAGTTTCTGGGAGGAAGAATGGACGGGCTCCTGGGTTATGTTCAGTGTTGGCTTGCTCTGCACTAGATGGGTTCCCCTTGATACTGGTGCTCTGAGCCCAGAATTGCCTTTTTGTGTTTGAATTGGCTAATTAAGGATCTCAGTCCCTCTGTAAGCTTTGACCTTCTGCAGAAAAGACACAGAAATGCTGATTCTTAAATACTGTGAGAACTGACCTAAAATGCCTGCTATATTAGGGTTTTGTATTTTTTTTAATTAAAATTTTTGTTTTTTTTACTTCTGCTAAACGCTTCTCCATAGTATTCCAGTCACTGCAGGATAATTTAATGGCAGAAGCAATTCTCAGGGAGGTTTTTGGTCTAGTCCATCTCAAGGCTTGTATGTTGTCTTCCCAAGGTTGATGTGACTGGTGTGGTCAAAACTGGAATTGCCTAAAATGTAGGTACAAATGGATACAGTGTGTGCAATTCACTTGTGTTTTTAGAAGGGCCGACCCTGTGGTCTTGGTGCTACATCCCTCTGGCCCTGATGTCCCTCCCTCTCCCGGAAGTCAGGTGTTTCCTGTCTTTGCTGTTCCTTCTGTGCAGGACACTCTGCCTTCATCCCCAGAAGGAGATAGAAATGAATTCTTCAGTGGTTAAGACTCTGCACTCCCAATGCAAGGAGCCCGGGTTCAGTCTCTGGCTGGGGAACTGAGATCCCACACACCACAACTAAGCATGTGCTCCGCAACTGAGCCCGTGTGCTGTAGAGCCTGCACATCACAGTAGAGGAGCCTGTGTGCTGCAGTGAAGAGTCTGCCCAGCTAAAATAAATAAGATACAATAAAATTTGAAACTGTCACCTATATGTTACAAAAAGCATGTGCATTTGTAAAACAGTTTAAAAAAGTAAATAGTCAAGTGTCAGGTCACTTGTCCCTTTCTCAGAAGACTTCCTTGAGTGCCCATTAGAGTATCAGCCTTGTCAGTATTTGTCATGTATATTCATTTGTACACATTTATTCTGTGTTTTACTAATGAGAACCTTCAAGAAACGTGAAACTTGACTCGTTTGTTGCTTTCCAGTGGGTGCTTAGTCGCTCAGTCGTGTCCGACTCTTTGCGACCCTGTGAACTAAGCCTACCAGACTCCTCTGTCCGTGGGATTCTCCTGGTAAGAATACTGGAGTGAGTTGCCATTTCCTACTCCAGGGGATCTTCCCGATCCAGGGATCGAACCCGCATGTCCTGTGTCTCCTGCACTGCAGGCGAGTTCTTTGCCTGTAGAGCCATCCGGGAAGCATTACTGCATTATGCCAATGCAAATGTGACAATTTAAAATGTTACTTGAAGACTGGATGTCTGTTCAGGTTTCTCCTCAGTAATGAATTTGTGACCAAATTAAATATGCAATGTCATATACAAATTTTATGATATTGAACCAAATAAATATTCAGTGTTATATACAAATTTTGCAGTTTTCTATAAACATGCAATTTAAAGAATTTGTGGCCAAATTAAATATACAATGTTATATACAAATTTTATAATTTTATATAAATAAGCAATTGGATGAATTTGTGACCAAATTACATGGCAGTTACATAAAAATTTTGCAATTTTATATAAATATGCAATTTTATGACTTTGTGACCAAATTAAATATGTGATGTGATATA
Source organism: Bos indicus x Bos taurus (assembly GCF_003369695.1). NCBI lineage: Eukaryota > Metazoa > Chordata > Mammalia > Artiodactyla > Bovidae > Bos > Bos indicus x Bos taurus. Next base: position 70,141,422 of record NC_040083.1, on the reverse strand, counting down.
CAAATATTATAATTTTATATATAGTTTTATACATTTTGACATGTGGAATGTTATAAAAAGTATAAAAACTATCAAAATGTTATGAAATTATATAGTTTTCTATAATATACAATTGTATGAATTGGTGACCAAATTAAATATGTAATTGTATATAAAAAGAGGCATGTGTGTGTTTTTCCCCATCCTCTGGTTCTCTGGAGCAGTTCTGAGTGAAGGGTACAGGGGTGTGTTCTTGCTGTGTGACCCACTCCTTCCTTCTCCCCTTTATGCCTCAGGCTCATCTTGCATGGGTGTGTCTTCTGCTCTGACTCAAGATTTCCAGATGCCAGATTCCTGGGGGACTGGAATTCAGCCCCTCCTCTGCCTGCCTCCTCCCCGCTCTTTCCCTGGGAGAGAGGCCCCAGCCTGGCCAGGCTCCTGCACAGCCTCCCTGCTGTGGTGTCTCTGAGTCCTGTCTGGGCCTGCTGGGCTCCCTGGAGGTGCAGACTGGCTCTGACAGAGCTGTTGGGAAGGGCTGGTGGGGCCCTGCTTGCTGGGGTTCTTCTGTGGCCCCTCACTGGAGAGCCTCCTGCCACTCTGGGGCCACCTTCCCCTTCTGTCCCTGCTGTCCTTTCTGGATCCTCATCACAGTGGGTCTGGTGGCTCAGCCCTGCAACCTCATGGAGACACAACTCCCTTCCCCTGGACCTTAGGGCCTTAGGGTAGGATCCCCCACCCACCTAGATTTCCTGGGGGAGCCCCGTGGTCCCAGCCCTGTCCCTTTTCCCAGAGCAAAGATACTCGTGCAGAGCTGCACACCCCCTGACTGCCCCCACTCCTGCCTGTGAACGATTACATATTACATCAGGAGTGGGAAGAAAAATATTTTAGATCACAAATCAGGAGGAAGAGGTGAATTTATAATTACTTGAAAATAAATTCTTGAAAAGCAGTGTTGCCTGTGTGAGACCCCTATATCAGATCACCTAAGTTGTCCTTGAATGGAGAAGACTGACTGGGCCTCCAGTTGTTTTTGTGTCTGTTAACACTGTATGAGAAACTCAGGGGTCGGGGGTGGGGGGGTGAGGGTGTTAGGGGCAATATTATATAATCAACAGGCTTGAGCTTCCCTGGTGGCTTACATGATAAAGAGTCTGCCTGCAATGCAGGAGCCACGGGTCCAATCCCAGGGTCTGGAAGATCTCCTGGAGAAGGAAATGGCAACCCACTCCAGTATTCTTGACTGGAGAATCCCATGGACAGAAGAGCCTGGCAAGTCCCAGTCCATAAGGTCACAAGGAGTCGGACATAACTGAGCGACTAACATTTCACATATGGGATGCATCTGAGCAGTTTTACAGGATAGGTAAGAGCACGTATTAGTGGACATTAACCTAAAACTTAGTGTTTTAAAACTACAGCCTTATTCTTGTTGTTCAGTCACTCAGTCATGTCTGACTCTGTGACCCCATGGACTGCAGCATGCCAGACTTCCCTGTCCTTCACCATCTTGCAGAGTTTGCTCTAACTCATGTCCACTGAGTCAGTGATGCCACCCAACCATCTCATCCTGTCGACCACTTCTTTTCATGCCTTCAATCTTTCCCAGCATCAGAGTCCTTTCAAGTGAGTCAGCTCTTCTCATCAGGTGGCCAAAGTACTGGAGCTTCAGCTTCACCATCAGTCCTTCCAATGAATATTCAGGGTTGATTTCCTTCATGATTGACTGGTTTGGTCTCCTTGCTGTTCAAGGGACTCTCATGAGTCTTTTCCAACACCACAATTAAACAAAGCATCGGTTCTTCGGTGCTCAGCCTTCTTTATGGTCCTGCTTTCACACCCGTACATGACTACTGGAAATACTATAGAGTTGACCAGACGGATCTTTGTCAGCAAAGTGATGTCTCTGTTTTCTAAAACGCTGTCTAGGTTTGTCACAGCCTTTATTACATCACCATTTCTAATGGTTCAGTGTAGGTTGGTTCTCTCATACTGAGTCTCACCAGACTGGGGCTGTGGTCCCTTCAAGGCCTGAATGGAAAAGGACGTGCTTCCAAGCTTACACATGAGGTGGGGGCTGGATTCAGTTCTTGGGGGCAGTTGGCAGGAGGCTGTCCTTTGTCCTTGTGATGTGGGCCTCTCCATTTATTGTTTAGTCGTCACTCAGGCATGTCAGACTCTTTGTAACCCCGTGGACTGTAACCTACCAGGCTCCTGCCGCTGCCGCTGCTGAGTCACTTTAGTCATGTCCGACTTTGTGCGACCCCATAGACGGCAGCCCACCAGGCTGCCCCGTCTCTGGGATTCTCCAGGCAAGAACACTGGAGTAGGTTGCCATTTCCTTCTCCAATGCATGCAAGTGAAAAGTGAAAGTGAAGTCGTTCAGTCGTGTCCGACACTCAGCGACCCCATGGACTGCAGCCTTCCAGGCTCCTCCATCCATGGGATTTTCCAGGCAAGAGTACTGGAGTGGGTTGCCATGCCTTGCTCCAGGGGATCTTTCTGATTCAGGGATTGAACTGGCATCTCTTAGGTCTCTAGCAATGACAAGCGTGTTCATTACCCTCAATGCCACCAGGGAAGCCCGGACCTCTCCATAGGGCTGAAGAAAACATGGCAGCTTGTTTCATCAGAGCAAGTGAGCAACTCGGCGAAGGAGGGTGGGGTGTGGGAGCTGGGGAGGAGTCACCATCCTTTTACCCTGATCTTGAGACATCCCACTGCTTCTGTTGATCCATTTCTTGGTCTGAAATTCTGACAGGTCTGAGATCCTACTTGCGAGTTAATGAGTTACCTTACCACAGTTATGTGAGTCTTCATGAGTATGCATGTATACCTGGGTAGCATGAATATACCAGTATACAAGTGTATATGTATGCATACAAACATACATGCTAGCCAACTGTGCACACACCATCCCGTGAGATCTGAATCAAGAATCAGACTGTTTCGTTGCCGAGTACACTTAGCCCTGGTTCCCCACAGCGGGAGAGGGTAGAGGCACGTGTACCTGTGTGTGCAGTGGGGTTTATGCATCAATTCCAGGTTTTGAAACTCAGAGCTTAAATAGATGGCTGACACATCTATTCCTGCTCTCCTCCTCAGTAAGAAAGATCCTGTATTTTCTTCTGGAATAGAAACAAAGTCTCTTTTGGAGGAAAGAAGCCTAGAATGTGAGTACAAGGCCCTTATCGGCAGGGGACAACCTCTAGTCCCTACAGGGCAGTAGCCAACCTCTCCCTTCTAAGGCATGTCAACCATTTGTGTTTGTTGCCTGCTAAGTCGCTTCAGTCATGTCTAACTCTTTGCAACCTTATGGCCCTTAGCCCACCAGGATTCTTTGTTCATGGGATTTGCCAGGCAAGAATACTGGAGTGGGTTGCCATGCTGTCTTCCAGACGATCTTCTTGGCCCAGAGATGGAACCAGCATCTCTTAGGTCTCCTGCATTGACAGGGAGGGTTCTTTACCACTAGCACCACCTGAAAAGTCCTGTTAACCAAACAGCTTTTAAGCAAAGTTGCCCACAATCTTTGCTCAAAAAACTTAAACTTTAAGCAAATCTGAAAAATGTCATGTCCATTTTATAAATTGAAAATAATAGGATTAAAGGCAAGAAATTTGTCCCCAGTAGTAAAGATAAGCAGGGTGCACACAGTCTCTCTGCCTGGATGTTAAACATTCAGTCTATGGAATTTCATTAAATACATATAAACTTTTAAAGATTTTTTGACATCCCCCAATAGTTTGAGTTGGACAAATAGAAAATACAACACTCAGTTTTTGGAATAGATTTCCACAAAAACATGAAGTGACTTTTCACCCATCCCTTTCCTGGGTCCTGAGTCATCTTTGCCTGTTTTTTCTTGACTCCTCAGACTCAGGTTTTACCATGTCTCAGCACTTGACTGCTCTTCCTCTGGTTTCTTTTGTCTTTTCTGTCCCCTAGGACACACCTCATACTCTCCCTGCTGAATCACAGCAAAAGGTCTCTGGTTTTGACTGCTGTCTCTGTCCTCCATTATGCTATGATCCCACAGGAGTCTGGAATCTTCCTGATGCAAACCACTTTCCAGGATTTCCACCCCTCCCTCCCTGGAGAGTGTCCAGACAACGTCTTATTAAGCACTTGGCTTTTGCTCCATTCTCTGAGTTGCTGAAACCATTTCCACACTAATGACGATTTTAGTCTACCTATTAGCCTTGTTAAATAGCCATGGATTATAGAGACATTTGGGCTTCCCCGGTGGCTCAGATGGTGAGGAATCTGCCTGCAATGCAGGAGACCCGGGTTCAATCCCTGGGTTGGGAGGATCCCCTGGAGAAGGGAATGGCAACCCAGTCCAATGTTCTTGTCTGGAGAATCCCCTGGACAGAGGAGCCTGGCAAGCTACAGTTTGTGGGTTGCAAAGAGTTGGACACAACTGAGTGACTAAGACACATATAGACATTTATGTGACAAAATGTTTTTGTAGTATTATTCAAATGTCAAAAACTTCAAAATAATTAAAATGTTCCCAATGGGATTCTGGTTAAGTTACTGGTGTTAGACCCATACAGTATTTTAGGGAGTTATCAAAAGTAACATTGTAGCAAAATAATTAATGAAATGAAAAAAATGTTTTTAAAAACTGCTTAAAAATGTTAAGAGGAAAAAACAAGATTATTAATAGTATTTACCTTGGTGGTTTTAAGGAAGGTGCACAAATTCTTTGATCTTTTTCTTTCAAGATATATAGCTGGTGCAATTAGTGACTCATCTGTAATCATCAGGACATGGCAGAGGTGGCTATACATGACCAGCTGCGAGAACTGGGCTCTCCCTTCCAGATCGAAGGGCCAGCAACAGGCCAGCACAGCAAACAGGTCCTCAGGACAGTGCGGTAACCATCTTTTAGGGCACGCAGCCATGTCAAAGGGGTCCATGTCCACGTAGGGCATTTGGCCCAGAGTCAAAAGCTAGCTCCCACAGCATCACTCTGAAGGCCCACAGGTCACTGGCACTGGAGAACTCATTATTAACCAGACTTTTAAGGGCCGTCCACCAAACCCGCCTGTTTTCATTGTCCCCCAGGCATTGACATAGTCCGTGGGGAACAAGTCTCTGCAGACGGCATTGTCTGTGATCTTCACTTAAAGTGTGTCCTCAGCGATATGGTTCCCAACAGCCACATCTTGGTGGATGACTTCCCTTCTGGACAGACAGCTCATTCCTCAGGCAATCTGAACAATCATGTGAACCAAGTCTTGTTGAGAAACCGCCTGTGGATTATGGGCCTCTACTAATTGGCACTGCCGTAAAAACAATCTAAGATTCCCCCAATTCATGTAAGCCAGTATCCCCATGGGCTTTTCTCCTTCTATACACACCCTGGTGATAGGAAGAAGATTTCTGTGATGAAGACCTCATAGCTTACAACTCTCAGTGAGCATCATTGTCACCTGAATTTCAGAAGCTAGATCTTTAACTGTTTTTACAAATACTTGCTTTTCTTTATTTGGATCTTTTTCTTTTTTTCCTTTAGCCACAGACTTTATTGTTTGAATATTTGCAACTATTACTCTATACACTTTTAATTTCTTCCAAAACTCTATGCTCCATATTGCTAGGTCACCTCACTCTACATTTTATTTTCATTTCCATCAAGCAGTGTTTCCCCAATTCACAATCTGCCTGATTGTGTATTGTTGTTCAGTTGCTAAGTTGTGTCTGTCTCTTTGTGATGCCATGGACTGTAGGCCCCCAGGCTCCTCTGACCATGAGATTTCCCAGGCAAGAATACTGGAGTGAGTTGCCATTCCTTCTCCATATTTGGATCTTTTTCATCTACTAAAACCCCATGGAAAATATGCTCAAAAGTACCTTATTGAAGTTCATCTTTTAGAATTATCCTCTCCCTGGATATTGCAATACCCTTCACCTTAGCGTTGGCCTCCAAAAGCGTGACACTTCTCAGGTCATTCTTCTGTCTTCTGTCTTTGAAGACAGAACCCTTCTTGAGTGCAAATAAAAACAAAAAAATAAACTCTGTTGCTATGTCAGATTCGATATCATCAACATAGTTCAGAAGTGACAATGCAAAGCAATTTTTTAAACAAAAGCATGTTTATTATGCAATCTCAGACAAAGTGCAATCAGGAGGGAACCTGATTATACTTTAAAAGAAAATGCACTCAGGAGTGAGTCTGGAATCAGAAGCAGCTTTGGTATTTGTTGGACTGTCATCCTCAGCCACTTTTGCCAAAACATGCAGAATGGATGGGTCTGGTGCCCTGTCTGCTGGGATGAAGGCCCAATTTCTTAACACAGGGCAGATTAACTGGGCCAACCACCCCTGTGCTCAGTGGGCAAAGCTGATCACTCTCCTGTCCTCGTGAGGCCAGCGGGAGGGACTGACTGAAGACAAAGCGCCGTGGGTTACACATCAGAGGGGTGTGCTGCCGGAGGACGGTGCAGGTTTTACTGATTGCAGCCCCATCCACTTCTTCTTCCATCTTCCTGGCTTCCTCCAGTTCTCCTGGTTTTAACACCAATTAACCTCAACTTCGGCCCCTTACCTCGATTTCTCAAGAATTTGATCTGGCTATAAATAGGAAGAGGAAAAAAAAAAAATAAGAAAACCTTTTTGCTGTGCTCAAAGACTCTGCATAACCATCCTGCTTTTAAAAAACAGAGTATAGCACCAGAACACTACATCTTATTCCCTTTCATTTCCTTTTATAATAGTTGAAAATAACATGAGGTGCTTTGGCCGAAAGTCAAGCTTGTTCTAGACCCGTGACTACCCTATAAAGCCACAATTACACGAAGGCTCTGAAGAGCTCCACCTTCTCACCCCACGGCACAAACCCCAGTTCCTAGCTAGAGACCTGGGCCAGGATGCATTTCTTGGTCAGCCTGCTCTCTTACCTTCTTCTAAGCAAAAGCAGGAAATCTGGAAATGAGTTTTCTAAAATAAAGCAAGGCACGTTCAGGAGATGGTTAAAATGGCAATAATTTCATACTAATTATTTTTCTAGATCATTTGAGGTGCTGGAGAAGACTCATGAGAGTCCTTTGGACAACAAGGATTTTGGCCAACTGATGGGAAGAACTGACTCATTGGAAAAGACCCTGATGCTGGGAAAGATTGAGGGCAGGAAGAGAAGGAAGTGACACAGGATGAGATTCTTGGATGGCATCACCAACTCAGTGGACATGAGTTTGAGCAGACTCTGGGAGATAGTGAAGGACAGGGAAGCCTGGCATGCTGCGGTGCATGGGGTAACAGAGTCAGACACAACTGAGTGACGGAACAACAGCAACAAATGAGGATTAATGTCATGGACATTGGATGCTCAGTGTATGGGACCATTGAATAAATTCACTCTGTTACTGTTGAATCACTGTGATTACTGCAAATGTAGAAACTGCCTGGAATTCCCCTTTCAAAAAAAAAAAATTTTTTTTTTTAAGACTTCGATGTTGGGCCTGTGGTTGAGCATCCACCTGCCAATGCAGGGGAGACAGGTTCCGTCCTTAGTCCAGGGATATCCCACATGCCATGGGGCAACTATGCCGGTGTGCCATAACTACTGAAGCCCACACGCTCTGCAGCCCATGCTCCAGAACAAGAGAATCCACATCAATGAGAAGCCCGTGCATTGTATCTAGATAAAGCCTGAGCATAGCAATAAGATCCAGTGCAGCCAAAAATAAATAAATACGTGAAAAAATAAAAAAAAAAGATTAGTTCATGTCTAAAAAAAAAATTAGCATTGTTCAAGGTAATGCTTGCTTACAAGCATTTGGTTTGTTGGGAGAAATAATTACTTTAAAGTAAATTTTATCATATTAAAAAGGCCTCTCTTATAAACAGGGTCAAACATTGTATATTTTAAAATAATATTTATTATATATTTTGTTAGACATATTTGCTGCAGAAGATTAAAATGATACATATATATAGAAACCTCACTGTTTTTCCATCATCTAGACATAGCACTCTCAGCACATTCAGTTCAGTTCAGTTCAGTTGCTCAGTTGTGTCCTACTCTCTGCGACCCCATGAATCGCAGCATGCCAGGCCTCCCTGTCCATCACCAACTCCCGGAGTTCACCCAAACTCATGTCCATTGAGTCAGTCATGCCATCCAGCCATCTCATCCTCTGTCATCCCCTTCTCCTCCTGCCCCCAATCCCTCCCAGCATCAGGGCCTTTTCTAATGAGTCAACTCTTCACATGAGGTGGCCAAAGTATTGGAATTTCAGCTTCAGCATAAGTCCCTCCAATGAACACCCAGGACTGACCTCCTTTAGGATGGACTGGTTGGATCTCCTTGCAGCCCAAGGGCCTCTCAAGACTCTTCTCCAACACCACAGTTCAAAAGCATCAAATCTTCAGCGCTCAGCTTTCTTCACTGTCCAATTCTCACATCCATATATGATCACTGGAAAAACCATATCCTTGACTAGACGGACCTTTGTTGGCAAAGTAATGTCTCTGCTTTTGAATATGCTATCTAGGTTGGTCATAACTTTCCTTCCAAGGAGTAAGCGTCCTTTAATTTCATGGCTTCAATCACCATCTGCAGTGATTTTGGAGCCCAAAAAAATAAAGTCTGACACTGTTTCTACTGTTTCCCCACCTATCTGCCATGAAGTGATGGGACCAGATGCCATGATCTTCATTTTCTGAATGTTGAGCTTTAAGTCAACTTTTTCACTCTCCTGATTCACTTTCATCAAGAGGCTTTTTAGTTCCTCTTCACTTTCTGCCATAAGGGTGGTGTCATCTATATATTGGTATTTCTTCTGGCAATCTTGATTCCAGCTTGTGCTTCTTCCAGCACAACTTTTCTCGTGATGTACTCTGCATAGAAGTTAAATAAACAGAGTGACAATATATAGTCTTGACGTATTCCTTTTTCTATTTGGAACCAGTCTGTTGTTCCATGTCCAGCTGGAACTGTTGATTCCTGACCTGCATATAGGTTTCTCAAGAGGCACGTCAGGTGGTCTGGTATTCCTATCTCTTTCAGAATTTTCCACAGTTTATTGTGGTCCACACAGTCAAAGGCTTTGGCATAGTCAATGAAGCAGAAATAGATGTTTTTCTGGAACTCTCTTGCTTTTTTGATGATCCAGCGGATGTTGACAATTTGATCTCTTGTTCCTCTGCCTTTTATAAAACCAGCTTGAATGTCTGGAATTTCACAGTTCATGTACTGCTGAAGCCTGGCTTGGAGAATTTTGAGCATTACTTTCTAGCGTGTGAGATGAATGCAATTGTGTGGTAGTTTGAGCGTTCTTTGGCATTGCCTTTCTTTGGGATTGGAATGAAAACTGACCTTTTCCAGTCCTGTGGCCACTGCTGAGTTTTCCAAATTTGCTGGCATATTGAGTGCAGCACTTTCTCAGCATCATCTTTCAGGATTTGAAATAGCTCAACTGGAATTCCATCACCTCCACTAGCTTTGTTTGTAGTAATGCTTTCTAAGGCCCACTTGACTTCACATTCCAGGATGTCTGGCTCTAGGTGAGTGATCACACCATCGTGATTATATGAGTGTGAAGCTCTTTTTTGTACAGTTCTTCTATGTATTCTTGCCACCTCTTCTTAATATCTTCTGCCTCTGTTAGGTCCATACCATTTCTGTCCTTTATCGAGCCCATCTTTGCATGAAATGTTCCCTTGGTATCTCTAATTTTCTTGAAGAGACCTCTAGTCTTTCCCATTCTATTGTTTTCCTCTATTTCTTTGCATTGATCACTGAGGAAGCTTTCTTATCTCTTCTTGCTATTCTTTGGAACTCTGCATTCAGATGCTTATATCTTGCAGATGGTGACTGCAGGCATGAAATTAAAAGACGCTTACTCCTTGGAAGGAAAGTTATGACCAACCTAGACAGCATATTAAAAAAGCAGAGACATTACTTTGTCAACAAAGGTCTGTCTAGTCAAGGCTATGGTTTTTCTAGTAGTCATGTATAGATGTAAGAGTCGGACTATAAAAAAAGGCTGAGCACAGAATTGATGCTTTTGAACTGCGGTGTTGGAGAAGACTCTTGGGAGTCCTTGAACTGCAAGAGATCCAACCAGTCCATCCTAAAGGAAATCAGTCCTGGGTGTTCATTGGAAGGACTGATGTTGAAGCTGAAACTCCAATATTTTGGCCATGTGATGTGAAGAGCTGACTCATTTGAAAAGACCCTGATGTTGGGAAAGATTGAAGGCAGGAGGAGAAGGGGATGACAGAGGATGAGATGGTCAGATGGCATCACGAACTCAATGGACATGAGTTTGGGTAAAATCCAGGAGTTAGTGATGGACAGGGAGGTCTGGCGTGCTGTGGTTCATGGGGTTGCAAAGAGTCAGACACAACTGAGCCACTGAAATGAACTGAACTGAACTGAATAGATACACAGATGTAGAGGAAGGACTTGTGAACTCAGCTGGAGAAGGAGAGGGTGGGACAAATTGAGAGAGTAGCATTGAATCATAGCCACTACCATATGCAAAATAGCTAGCTAGTGGGAAGTTGCTATATAATATAGGGAGCCCAGCATGGAGCTCTGTGACAACCTAGAGGGTGGGATAGAGGGAAGTGGGAGGCAGGCTCACCAAAGAGTGGATAATATACTTAAGGCTTATTTGTGTTGTTGTATGAGGAAAACCAACCAAACTTTGTAAAGCAGTTATTCTTTGATTAAAAATAAATAAATACAATCTGAAAACTATCATTCAACACATCTGTACTGTCATCTAAAGCTATATGGGATCATCTTCTATTCCTAGTTATTTTTCCACTATAAGTGCTTAGAAATGTCATTAAAGGTTTTGAAAATATGATTTTAATAGCCACAAAGTATTGCTTAATATATCATACATAAATAATGAAATTTAAGTCTCAACATAGAAAATAATACCAAAAAAGGTTTCCATTTAAACTAAACCTTGCATTTTAATTCAGCTTAATGAGAATTCCTCTGAAGATCTAAAATTCTTATGAAAAGCAAATTACGTGGAGTCCTTCTTGCTTTCATCTGTTATGCCTTATTGTCATTTATTTCTAAGGACTCTTGGACTTTTGACATTTTGCCTTTGACTGTAATTTTTGACTGAGATAAAATCTTAAATTTAGATATTAAGAATGTCAAGAAGCAGTCTTGTAAGTGTGAATCACTCAGTCATGTCCAGTTATTTGTGACCCATGGACTGTAGCCCACCAGGTCCTCTGTCCAGAGAATTTTTCAGGCAAGAATATTGGAGTGGGTAGCCATTTCTTTCTTGAGGGGATCTTCCTGGCCTAGGGGTCAAACCCAGGTCTCCTGGATTGCAGGCAGATTCTTTACTATATGAACCACCAGAGAACCCTGACCCTGGTGGACATGGATGTAAAAATCCTCAAAAGAATATTAGCAAACGAACTTGATAAATACATTAAAAGAATCATACACTATGACCAAATGTAAGTTATTCTGTGCCTTCAAGCATGATTTATAATCTGCACATCAATCACTATGATATACATTATGAGCAAAATTAAGAATAAAATCACATGATCTTCTCAATAATTGCAGAAAAAGCTTTCAACAAAGGGTAACATCAATTTTGATACAATCTCTCAATACAGTGGTTATACATGGAACATACTAAAGGGTATATAAGACAAGCCCACAGCTAACATCCAGCTCAGTGGTACTAAGAGGTGAAAAGTGAAAGTGAAGTCCGACGGTTGTACCTGACACTTGGCGACCCCATGTACTGTAGCCTACTAGGGATTTTCCAGGCAAGGGTACTGGAGTGGGTTGCCATTTCCTTCTCCAGGGGATCTTCCCAGCCCAGGGATCGAACATGGGTCTCCCATATTGTAGGCAGACACTTTACCATCTGAACCAACAGGGATTTTCCTAAAAGATTAGGAAAGAACAAGGATGTCCACTCTCACCAGTCTTGTTCAACATGGTAGTGGAAGTGTCGTACCCAGAGGAACTAGGCAAGAAAAGGAAATTAAAGGCATCCCCTTCGGAACAGATGAAGTTACACTGTCACTATTTGATTATGACAGGATTTATATGAAACCCTAAAAACTCCACCAGTAACAACTATTAAAACTAATAAACTCAGCAATATAGCAAGATATGAACCATCAGAGAGAGAACAAAACAGTCCCATATACAAATGCATCCAAAAAAAAAAAAATACTGAAATAAATTTAACCAAGGGGCAAAAACACCTGTACAGTCATGGGCTCCAAGACATAGAGTCTGGGTTCAAATCCCAGCTCACCTGCTGACCTGCAGAGTGACCCAGGGCAAATCACACAATGATCTGAGGCTCAACATATTCAACTGTAAAACGGACACAAACCCAGTATCTCCTCCCAGGGCTGTGAAACTCCAAGGAAATGTTTATTTAGGCCCGGGGGTTGGAGTGTCTCCAGGAGCCTCTCCTTGTATGAAACTCCTCTAGAACTGGGCTCTCCTGATCCTGTGGGTGAGGGTTAAGGGTAGAGCCTGGGAACCAAATGGGACTGGGCAAGGACGAGGACAAAAATATACTAGTTCTGTGTCGATGAGGGAAGCCACCTCCTTTCCAGATCTCAGAGTGGGGCCTGCACCGAGGGCCCGGGGGATGCACAATCAGAAGTGATAACTCCGAACCCCCCACAGCAGGGACGGAGCCTTCCTGACAAGAACCTTCTCTCTGGTCCAGGCTCCAGTGTGATGTGGTGCTGCTCCCTGAGTTCTCCATGTCTCCACCAGGTAAAAAGCTCTCAGGAGCTGGAGGTCTATTAAACCACAGGTGCCTGAGTGTCAGAATGACACAAGGACTAACAACATTGAAAATTAGCTATATTAAAAAAAATGACAGAAATAGAAACAAGGCAGGGGATGAGAAGCAGAAGGATTGACTACCTCTCAAGCCTTTAGCAGAAATATCTCCACACCAGCTCAACAGAGCCCACAGGAGGAAAATATAATGGAAAAGCAGGCTATGGGTATATCTTTACACTGCTGGACCAGAGACCCAAGTTCTAATCCACCAACATCATTTTGCGTATCCAGACACGGAGAGGAAGAAACACAGACCTTGCCTTAGGAAGTCTCAGCCAGACTTAATATTGGGGTGCTGAGCATGGTCACATGGTCACTATGGACTCAGACCCTCCTCCATGCTCACATCCTCTGTTCTCACAGAAACATACACGGTTCACTACGGAGAACCCTCTGAGGGTACTTGTGTATACTAGAGACTGGCAATGGTGAAATGCAAAGAGAAGACACAGAAATGGAAACATGCCTCTGGGGTGCTCTACAAATTAAAAAAAATCTGAAGTTCTTGATACTTGGCATTTTAAAAAAAGCTTCTTAATATGTTAACCCAGAAAGGACAGTTCCAGGGGAAAGGACAAAGGAACCGTCCAATTGGGACAATCTGGTATCCATATGGAAAAGTAAGTTGGATCCCTACCTCACAAAACACCACCAAACCAATTAGACACATACTAAGAACCAACATGGCATCTGGTCCCATCACTTCATGGGAAATAGATGGGGAAACAGTGTCAGACTTTATTTTGGGGGGCTCCGAAATCACTGCAGATGGTGATTGAAGCCATGAAATTAAAAGACGCTTACTCCTTGGAAGAAAAGTTATGACCAACCTAGATAGCATATTGAAAAGCAGAGACATAAGTTTGCCAACAACGGTCCATCTAGTCAAGGCTATGGTTTTTCCAGAGGTCATTTATGGATGTGAGAGTTGGACTGTGAAGAAGGCTGAGCGCCGAAGAATTGATGCTTTTGAACTGTGGTGTTGGAGAAAACTCTTGAGAGTCCCTTGGACTGCAAGGAGATCCAACCAGTCTATTCTAAAGGAGATCAGCCCTGGGTGTTCTTTGGAAGGAATGATGCTAAAGCTGAAACTCCAGTACTTTGGCCACCTCATGCAAAGAGTTGACTCATTAGAAAAGACCCTGATGCTGGGAGGGATTGGGGGCAGGAGGAGAAGGGGACGACAGAGGATGAGATGGCTGGATGGCATCACAGACTCAATGGATGTGAGTTTGAGTGAACTCCGGGAGATGGTGATGGACAGGGAGACCTGGCGTGCTGCGATTCATGGGGTCTCAAAGAGTCGGACACGACTGGGCGACTGAACTGAACTTAAGAACCAACAATTGAAAGAAAAACTTTACAAAATTTCGAACAACTTTTGATGAAGGAATATCTTTTCTTTAAGTTGAGGTATTGTTGATTTACAATAATTTGTTTGTTTAAGGTGTACAGAAAAGTGATTCAGTGATTTAACCTCTCAGGTGCTTCCTTGGACAAAATTCATTCCCTTTGGGAGGCCCGTGGGCCATGCCCTCGACTCAGAACAGCTAGAAATCCTGAATACGCAAAGCAGCATGTGGTGGTGCTTGTGGGGGTTTTTAGACTGAAGAAATTATTCTAACATGATACAAGAAACAAGGACAGAGGTTAAGAGAGGATCTCCAAACCTATCTTCCAACAGGAGGACCTGCTCCCTTGAATGTGGGGGCGTGAAACAGCGCTTGGGAAGGGAAGAGGTGTCTCATGAATATTGTGCCTGCAGAGGACGAAGTGGTGTGTAGAGAGGATGCGCAGGCATATCCCAGGACACTGAGCACATGGACACTCAGCCCTGCTCTGGGGGTATCCCACTGTCTCCACCAGGGACACAGGGGGAGCAGCTCACACGTGTCTCTGAGAGTATGGTCACATGACCTGGCCCTGGCCAATCGGTGTGTTCTCTCCCCGCCGGCCACTGTGATTGGCTCAGGACTGGTGCGATGACCAATCGGGGCCCAGGGCCGGGCCTCATGCTGGAATCAAGAGAAGAGGAACTGGCCTTCTGCCAGAATGGGTGGGGCTGGGTGAGGTCAGGCTACAGCAGTGGGAGGGGCGTGAGGTCAGTCTGGGGCGGTTGGTGGCCTTCCTGAGCCCATCAGGGCAGAGCTGCTGGCCTGAGAATGAGGCCGCTGCTGAGCCCAGGGGTTGAGAGTGCCGGTTCCTGCTGTGGTTCCGGAGCTCCACCTGAAACCAGAGGGAAGCTGTCTGCCTGTGAGTCCTCTCCTGCTTGCCTGTCAGCTTGTTTGAACGACGCTGGGTTTTCTGTCCAGCTGGCTAAGTGGAGACCCTGGAAATGCAACTGTGTGGGTTTTGGCTGGCTTCAGGGAAGAAATGCCAGATGACACTTGGAGACTCCAGTTTAATCTGGATTCAGGTCATATGTCTTGAAAGTGAAGTGAAAGTCCCTTATTCGTGTAAGATTCTTGCGACCCCATAGGCTATAGAGTTCATGGAATTCTCCAGGCCAGAATACTGGAGTGGGTAGCCTTTCCCTTCTCCAGGGGATCTTCCCAGTCCAGGGATTGAACCCAGGTCTCCCACATTGCAGGCAGAGTCTTTACCAGCTGAGCCACAAGAAAAGCCAGAATACGGGAGTGGGTAGCCTGTCCCTTCTGCAGTGGATCAGGATTCCCAAGCCAGGAATCAGACCGGGCACTCCTGCATGGCAGGAGGAGTCTTTACCAGCTGAGCTATCAGGGAAGCCCAATATCTCTTAAGGCCAGCTATTCATTGATATCTCTTAAGGCCAGCTATTAATTGTAGGATTACCCTAATTAGTCTTCACAGGATTAAGGTAGCAACCTGCTAAGGTAGCAATTGATGTCTTTTTTCTAGAGGACAAAACTGGGGCTCAAAGAAGGGGGTAACAGGTAACACAGCTACAGCGAGGAAGTGTGTACCTAGACAAAATCCCCAGATCCTGCTGTTAGAACTCAGGGAAGCCATATGGTGTGGCTTGACAGGGGCTAAGGCACCCAGCCCACACTGGATACTGTGGGGACCTGACTTGCTAACTGCCTTCTGCAGCTCTGAGACTCACAAAAGCAATTTGCACTGAAGAGAGGAAGGACACCTCCCTCATCCACCCCACCACACACTCCAGGTACTCCCACATCCTGCCCCCTTTCTCTTGCTTTGTGAGGGAATAAGAGTCACACTCATGTGACCACATTGGCTGCCCACTGTGCACGAGCTACCAACTGGAGCTGCTACAGGAGAGGCCACAAGCCTTTGCCCTTGAGTACCTCTCTTTCCTTTGCAGTGTGGGGGCCCTCCTCCACACCTGCACACCAGAGGCCTTTTCTGAGACATGTAGGGACCCTCCCTCACTTTGCAACAGGTTACATCCATTGCTGTCCTTTCAATGCCTCCCTTGAAACTCAGCTCATGAGCTCCTTTGTCTGCATCACGGCCCACCTGGCTGCCACGGGAGGGACAGAGCTAACAATGAATCCAAAGCTCAGATCTCACAGCCGGGAATCTGTGTATAAAGGACCTGATTATTCACGCTGTAGAGGCAGTAGTAGGTTCCAGGGATCCGTAACCAGGGCTTGGGCCAAAGTGACTCCACAGCTGTTTTAATGCCTGGGGAGGGTTCTGGCTATAGTGGGGGTGTGGTGAATCTCCTGAGGTTCTGAAGGCCCCCTGTGTGCAGGTTCATGGTGCAGAGAGAAGAGAAGGCAGAGTCCTTCCCTGGAGGTGGTCACAGCTTATGGTCAAGCCAGACAGGCAGGCAGGGCACGATAGCACCTGAGCTGCCTTCAAGAGTGAATGGTGTGGGGGCAGAGGAAGAGCATCACGTCTGCTCCCTTATGTGGTGCCCAGGGCAGATTGTCACCAGAGTAAACACTATGGTGATGACCATCACTCCTGTCTGCAAAGGGTTTACATTGGTGTGTGTCTACATCTGAGCAGTCAGGCCGTCTCTAAACTACACTGGCCATGGGCATTGCCTCTCCTTAGAACTTGATATGTTTCATCTCTTCCTTACTGAACATTCATTGCCAAGAGGGTTTTTGGGCCACAAGGATGTTGGGTTGTTCTCTAGCTTTGTCTCATGAGGAATGCTTTTCCAGTTGTTGTGGTTTGTTTTTCCAGCTCTCTTTCCTGGCTTATTTTGTGAATTGGTTTCTGCCAGCGAAGAGCTTCGGATCTGCCTTCTGGCTGAGATGTGACACTTACAACAGCAACACTGACCTGGATATCATGACCATATTTGCCAAAAGGGCTTTGTTTTGCAGAAGACATCTTGAAAGTACCTACACTGTCCTTTCAGATACCCAAAGGCTATTTGAAATGAAATAAAAAACAAGAATTCTCAAGTTTAGTCTTACAATATGTGGTGAGTCAGAAAAATCCCCGGAGAAGGGAAACACTACCCACTCCAGTATTCTGGCCTAGAGAATTCCTTGGAGTGTATAGTCGATGGGGTCGCAAAGAATCAGACAAAATAGGATGACTGAACACCAACAGCCATGAAGTTTCACCATTTGTCAAACAGAGATACCAACAGTATTTGCACGACTGTTGTTCGTGCAAATGTTTGCATGTTCAGTTGCTCATTCATGTCCAACTCTTTGCAGCCCTGTGGACTGTAGCACCCAAGATCCTCTATCCATGGAATTTTTCAGGCAAGAATACTGAAATGGGTTGCCATTTCCTCCTCCAGGGGATCTTCCCCACTCAGGAATTGAACCCAGGTCTCCTGCGTTTCCTGCATTGGCTGGCGGGTTCTTTTCTGCTGAACCACCTGGGAAACAAGTCAGTACATCACTGGGTTATCCTAAGGTACTTAACTTAGAGTCTGGCACTCGGGTCATTCTCACTGGTGATGTGAATATTCAGTCAGATATCATTATTGCTCATATGATAATGGAATGGCCATGCTCACAAAGGAGAAAGAATAGCCTTTCCAAGTCCAATTAAATCCTTCAGCACACATACCTTCTTTAAAACTTCTGACTTTGAAATAAACATCAAGCATAAAGACATTTGTTATGGCCACCAGGAAAGATCGAGTTGTACTAATCAGTGACGAGGCTTCTTCCAGTTCCAACATGCATGCGTTGTTTCCTCAGCACCACCCAGCTCTTCTGTGACAGCAGCTGGGGGTCCTGCAACTTAACTCAGTGTGGACTCTGCCTATCTGGGGGTAGTTCCAGACCCCACAGGTTAAAGGCCCAGCCCTACAAGACCTTCCCCCGACTCCAACCATCATTTGCAAGCCCAGATTGTCACCTGCGCTCTGACCCACTGGCTACCCGTTCAGAGGTTCTAATGACTTTGGGTTCTATTAATTTGTCGAGTGGTCACGGAACTCAGAGAAACATGTTGCCTAGTAGATCACAGCCTTATTGCAAAAGGTAATAAACTCAGGAACAGCAGATGGAGGGGGATACACAGGACAAGGTGTGTGTGTGTGGGAGGCATGGAACTTCACACTCTCTGAGCCTCACTTTCCCCAAATTTGCATGTGTTCATCAACCCAGAAGCTGCTCAGACTCTGTTTGGGGGTTTTTATGGAGGAGTCATCACACAAGCACAATTGATTAAATCACTGGTTGTTGGTGACTGCTTCAAGCAGAAGCCCTTCTGGCTTTCCCAGACATGGTGGGCGGGGTCAGGGGAGGGACTGAAAGTTCCAATCCTCTAACCATGTGCTTAGTTACCCTGGCAAGCAGCACGCCTCTTTGGCAAGCAGGCCCTCTTTGAAAAGTCACCTCATTCACCTAACAAGAGACACCTTGTCTGCTCTCCCCACTTAGGTAATTCCCAGAGTTTTAGGAGCTCTGTGCCAGGACCGGGGGACAAAGGCCAAAAATGTATTTCTTATTATTAATACAAATCACAAGGTCACAGTGACCCCAAATTCCAGTGATGATTTGGTTCTGTAGCCTTAAAAGTTTTTCAGCGGTTGATTGGACCTTTTTTAAAAAAACTTTGGGGCCACATCTCAAGGCATGCGGTGATCTTAGTTCCCCAGCTAGGGATTGTACCCACACTCCCTGCATTGGAAGGCAGAGTGTTAACCGCTGGACCACCAAGGAAGTCCCTGATTGGGCCCTTTTTAGGTGAAACTGTTATCGTGGCATTAACTAAATGGTTTAAGCTTTCAAAAAGCTGGAGCTGAGCATGAGCCATCTTCCTGTGGTGTCTTCAGATCATTACCGATTTTTCCATGGCCCCTGCAACCCCGAGCTTTCCCCTGAGATGAGTCAGGCCCCAGGAAGCCTGTTGCCTGCCCCTGCTCGAGACCAGAGTCTCTTCAGGGGCCGGCTGGGCACAGGCAGCATGCGCGGTGTGTGCGGGTCCACACCAGCCCGATTAGCGGAGAGATGTCCGGGATGACTCATTCCCAGGTGTGTTCTGATTCCAAGAAGTGAGCGGGTTTGGGGAACAAGATAGCCTCAGAGAGAGCCCAACCACACGACCTTGCCCACTGTGAGACAAACTTGGGGCTTATGCGTGCTTCCCCAGGGAGAAAGAAATCCACGGATTCCACTGGATCCTCAAACAATGACCCCCAAAAGATGAAGAGTCTTAAAGTGGGATTTCTCAGCCTTGGCGTTGTTGGCATTTAAGATCTTGCAGCATTCATAAATGCAACTGAAAATGTCCCCAGATGTCACCAGTGTCCCCTGGGCCCAAACATGAGAGCCAGCTGGACAGGCTGGACCAGGAGCAGGGATGAATGAAATGAAAGTTGCTCAGTTGTGTCTAACTCTTGGCACTCCATGGGCTACACACAGTCAATGGAATTCTCCAGGCCAGAATACTGGAATGGGTAGTCTTTCCCTTCACCAGGGGATCTTCCCAACGCAGGGATCGTACCCAGGTCTCCTGCACTGCAGGCAGATTCTTTACCCGCTAGCCCCAAGGGAGGCCCAAGGGAAGCCCAGGAGCAGGGGTAGGGGGATGCAAAAGGACAGTGAAGCAGGAGGAATGGGGGCAGATAAGCAAGTCTGCCCTCCTGAAATGTCTGCTGGCCCGGTCGTCTGCAGTTCTGACTGGGCAGGGTGTGGAGGTCACAGAGGCTCAGAGGTGTGTGACCCCCTTTGCTCCCCCTGGGCCAGCAGGTGTGTGAGGCTAAGCTGCTCCGAGGCAACATGGGCTTCGAGCCCCACACAGATGGGGCCTCTGTGTGCAGCGTGAGCCTTTCTCCCGAGTCAGGAGGTTTATTGTTGAGAAGACATCCCATGATGACCGGGGGAAGACTGGCCTGGATGAGGTAGTGGTCGATTTGTGGATCTTAGGGACACAGAACATTGAGTGTCCCAGGTGGGGCTTCTGATACCGACGACCACAAAGTGGGGTGGCAGGAAGGCTTAAAACAATACTAATTGATTCTCTCCCAGTTCTGGGGGCCAGAAGTCTAAAGTCAAGGGTCAGCAGGACTGGGCCCCCTGACCTGGGCTCTGGAGGAGCATCACTCCCAGCTCTTCCAGTTTCTGGGGCTCCAGGTGTTCCTGGGTTTGTGGCCACATCCCCCCAGCCTCCGCTTCCTCCTCACACGGCCTCCTTCTCTCTGTGTGTCTCTCCTCTTCTTATAAAGACACCCATCATCCTGCATAAGGCCCACCTAATCCACTGTAACTTTATCTAACTTGATTTCATCTGCAAAGACCCCATTTCCAAAAAAAGGCCCCCTGGCAAATATGGGGAGTTGGGATGTGGGTGTCTCTTTTGGAGGGCATCATTCACTCCGCCACAAAGCTGAGCCTTTACACACGAGTGGTTATCCCAGGAATGGTGGGAGTTCACACGGGACCCCTCAAGTACAGCCATGGGTGGGGGAGGCACGGTGTGTGGTTGGAGGGCTGAGAAGGGCAGGTGGTCTGGCGGGGACCAAGCCTTGGCCTGGCTGCCTCGGTGTAGGGTCCCGGGGTGTGCACGGAAGCCTGTGAGGTCGTCAAGATGCAGGTTCTGACTTTTAGCAGGTCTAGGAGTGCCCCACAGTGCGCTTCTCACCTGCTCCCAGGGTGTATAAACTGATGACCCTGGTCCATGCTTAGAGGTGCGAGGAGCGTGCAGGCCTGTTTCCCAGGAGCTGTCAGAAACTTCCCAAGGAAGGCCCCCCCGTACAGTGTCCACGCAAGTCCCCGATCCCCTGTCCAGTGCCCCAGAGGTACCCCAGACAGAGACCTGTACACAACACTGGGTGCCCGGGCCAGGAACCCAGTGGAGGGGGAAGTGGTGGGTCTGGAAGAAACGTGCTCATAACTTTGCGTATAGGACAGATGGAGGCTGAGCCTGGCCGACTGGTTGTGACCACAGGTGATCCACTTGCCCCCCCAACCCTCCGCCAGGCACCGTGGGCCCAGAGGAACTCAGCTTAAAAATTGCTTCCCCAGCCACAAGAGGGGCCCTCGTTGTCAAATTAGGATCTGACACCTTGATCCAGAAGACGGCCCCCAAAGTCAGTTTCACACATGAAGGTCCAGGAGGGGTGTCATGTCAGAGAGACCCCTGGGACAGCAGACAGGATGGAAATGGTGGGGAAAGGTCCTGGAGGCAGGCGGCCCAGGCCTGCCTTCTGCAGAAGCGCCTCTTCCGCCCAGCCCCCACTGCTCTGTCCCTTCGATGGCGGTGGGGTTAGCAGCCAGGGTTCCCAGGAAACGGACAAGAGCAGCTTGTGGCCAACATGTTTCCTTGTAACTGAAACCCATCAGCATTTTTCAAGCATGAACTCAAAGCCAGGGCATTATTTATGTTCACTGGTAATTGCCGAAAAGGCCACACAGGAAACTCCCGGCTGTGTACTGGGGGTGACTGAGGCCCACACCTCCCTAATGTTGAACTTGACTCCGGATTTGGCAGAATTGTTAAGGCCGCATACACTTGAACCCTACAAGGTCAGTTTGCTTTCAAGCTGCAGTTCAGGGCTTGCCACGGCACCCCAGGGCTGGCAGGCTGTAGTTTCTCCTCATTCCTCCCCGGAGCTGGTGTGGGCCGTGGCGGTATCTGTTTCCTGTCTTCGTGGATATTGTTTTTTAAAAGCAGGCGAGCAACTGCCTGCTGGAGGTTGGGAGCTGCCTCCACACCAGACTCCAGAATGGCTGGTCAGGCGATGAGGGGACCTGAGCTCCCAGGGAGACTCAGACCCCGCACGGCCCCTCTGAGGCCACGTGTGTGGGTCCAGACCCAGCCTGGCCACTTCCTGGGGGCTGAGCAGCCTCAGGCAAGTGGCTTCCCCACTTGGGACCTTGGTTCTTCCATCTTAGAATGGAGGGGCGTTCATCTGCTGGGGCATGGGGAGGGTTGCCATGGACATGGGACAGGGGAGAGGGGGATGTTTCTTGCAGTTTCCAGCTGAGGCCTTGTGGGCATGAGCTGGTGTCTGAGCCAGTTCCTAGACATGGCTGTGTGGTGATGAGCATGGAGTTGAGGGGCAGGGGTCCCTCCTCATAGCCTGGACATTGGGGTGGGGGTTCTCGACTTGGAGGCACCTCAAGTCTAATTTCAACAACTCCGTCTGTAAGGATAATGCAGCAACAGATGTTCTCGGGGACTTGTCAGCCTGGATGCAAAGCCCCATCCCCACCCCACCTTCTGTGGGCATCCTGACCTGGCTTGTGGTACAGGGGTCAGATCCCTTTACTGAGGGAAGGAACTGAGGCTCTGAGAGGTGGGGCAAGGAGATCAAGGCCACTGGGCCCGACGGGTAGAGCCAGCACTTGAACCTGGGTGCTGGGTCCTCATGTCAAGACTCTTCGCCCTGAACCATGAGAACTGGACTATAGAGAGGGCTCAGCACGAAATAATTGATGCTTTTGAACTTTGGAGTTGGAGAAGACTCTTGAGAGTCCCTTGGACTGCAAGGACATCAAACCAGTCAATCCTAAAGGAAGTCAACCCTGAATATTCATTGGAAGGACTGATGCTGAACCTGAAGCTCCAGTACTTTGGCCAACTGGTGTGAAGAGCTGACTCATTGGAAGACCCTGATGCTGGGAAAGATTGAGGGCAGGAGGAAAAGGGGGTGTCAGAGGATGAGATGGTTGGATGGCATCACTGAGTCCATGGACATGAGTTTGAGTGAGCTCTGGGAGGTGGTGAAGTACAGGGAAGCCTGGTGTGTTGCAGTCCATGGGGTCTCCAAGAGTTGGATGTGACTTAGTGACTGAACAACAATAAAATGTGGTCTTCAGCCCCCATTTCACTCCTACCCCCAGGCTTAATGCCTATGCCATGAGCCTCTCCTACAGTGAGGTTTCAGGAGCCATTGTCTAGTCCCGAAGCTATTCATATCTCTATTCATAATTCCACCATTACACATTCATTTCTTTGGCCATAACGTTTTTATATCTCTTGAGTCTTAAGTGCTGAGGCTTTTATACACCCCACCTGGCTTCCTTTGGGCCTCTCTTGGTTTTGTGGAAGTGTACTTGTTATAAACTGGAGAAGGAAATGGCAAAGTTATAAAGTGAATTCTGGACATTTTTTAAGAGTCTTGTCTTTAAAGTTCCCAAGGACGGCTCTTCCTGGTCCCAGGTAGTCGGGTTGACATCTGTGCCCCTCTGGTTGCGGTTCTGACGTCCTCCCATGTCTCTAGGCCAGTTGTGTGCCAGAGTCAGCTCTTTCTGGCTCATCAGGAATTCTGCCAGCTGGGTGTTAACCCTTTGGTACATGAAACAGGCCACGCGGGAGTATTTACACCACGGAAATTGGCAAATGACGCAGCTACAGATCAGGGTTGGTTTTCCTTCCTGGAGAGCAGGGGGTTGGGCAGGGGGCTGCATACGTTATCAGCATGCCCCTGCTGTGTGGCCACGTGTCTCCTTTTCCTGAAGAGGTCAAGTGTCTTCGAACGTGTCTGTTGTGTTTTCGCTTCTCGTTATGACACTTTTTTATTTCTGCCCATTCTGTTTGGTTCTCTTCCAAGTTGGCTGTGTCATTTTTTTAATGGTTTCCTGTCCTGTGCAGGACCTTTCTATCTTGAGGTTTATTTCTCTAAATAAGGTGAGCTTAGCTGATTGATTAGATTTATTATCCATCAGATCCTCTCAGAATCCCAAAGCTGAGGGGGTCACTTCTGCTGGTTCTCCTCCAGCTGTCTTTCATCCTGGTGTGCCTGGCGCTCTTCCACAATGGCTGCCACCCTTCCGTAACCCGTGGGGCAGTTCCCAAGCCTGGGAAGAAGATGTCCTTATCCAGAAAGACTTGGCACTTGCATTCTCCACTCATCTGAGGGTGTTATGGATAGGATCACCTTGAACCAAGGTGATATGCCTGGACCCACTGGGGTCTTCACCCGCTCCTTCTCCTGCTCAGCACCAGAACCACCTTCCTTGTAATTCCCGCGGCTGGAGAAGGGAGGTGGTTTCTGGGTCACCTGAAAGTGTCGTCTCCTGGGAGTCCAGCTCCATGGGGAGGGAGGGGTCTTCTGTTAGAGTTCTCCTCTTGGGCAGTTGCTCCTCTGGGTCTTCTCAGGTCTTCAGGAACTTGAAGGCGTGACACTTTTTTGTTGTTGTTGTTTCCCATGAGAGTGTGGATCTGAGTAACCTACCCACCAATCATCAAAGCAGACTGTGAATGAATACATGTCTTTTATTCCTTCAACAAGCCAGGCCTTGGGAGCCAGCCCCTATGCCAAAGCTGAGGGGTAAATCCGCCCCAGCCAGTCCTGCAGCCCCAGCTCCCTCAGAGACCGCGTTCTGGGTCCTGGCTCACTGGAAACAGTCGAGGGTACCATGTCCAGGATGTGTAGAAGGCGTGCTTATGCCAGCGCCCCATGTGACTGCTCCTCCTGGGCAGTGCAGACGTGGTCAGCAGGAACCACGGTGCAGAAATGCCTCCCTGCAGACCCTTGCCCAGGGACTGAGCACTTTTCTGTCCCCTTCGGAGCTGTCCATGTGGAGGGCAGGTGTGAGCAAGTCAGGGTCAGCCCCCAGTGACAGTCCCAGCCTGCCACCTCGTCCACGAGTATTAAAATGAACCCGAGGATGCTGCCAGAGGTTGGGGAAGGACTGCAGGAGCATCCTCGGCCAGCACACAGTAGGAGCTCAGCAGGACTGTCCTCCCAGCCCCCTGGATCACTCAGCAAATATCATCAACCAAGGCTCCCGTGAGATGTTCAAGTGACCTAGAAAGGGGCCCTGTCTTCCAACTCCGGGAACTGGAAAGAGGGTGGTCCTGGCGCCGATCAGGAGAAGGAGGGGGTGAGGCCCACCCGGTGCCAGATGCTCTCCCTCTTGGAGGACCCGTTGGTCACCTAAGCAGACAGACCCAGCCTGGAACCAGCATTCCAGCTCACACCCATGTGGGACCCCGGTGCCAACAGGAAGAGCAGGCAGGACCCAGGGCTGCCAAGAATGCACCCGGTCATTAGGGACTGACCAGGCATCATGTGCCTTGAACACATTTGCGGAGAACACGACCTCTCCCACAGAGCAGCCCTGGCATCAGAGACCCTCCGAGTGGTGGTATTATCCTTGGAGCTGAGGAAGCCGAGGGCACAGGGGGGAAGTTGACCAGGCCCCTGTGGTGGTCAGAAGTCTGGCCCAGGCCTCCCATTGGGGCTCTGCAGCTTCCTGGCCCGGCGGTGCTCATAAGCCATCCTGTGTGTCCCTGCCATGCACACACGCTCCCCACAGCTCCAGCTGGACCATGAGCCGGGGAGGGGTGCACACACAGGATGCTGTGGGGGCGCCCCCACCACCCTCGGGCCTGAGACTCGGCACCCCTAATTCCCTGATGGCAGTGACGGGGCCCTCTGGGGTGGGCGGCAGCTGTGGGGTCAGGGTGGGCTGGGGAGGTGTGCTGCCCAGGAGCCCTCTGGGGGCAGCTAGGGACCCCAGGCTCGGCCTCACTGAGGCCAACCTTCGAACAATCTAGGTGGCTGCCCTTCAGCAGAGACGGGTGACCGTGACGCACAACACACTGGCTCAGGCAATCATGGGGACGAAGAGGGAACCTTGGCATCCTAGACCACCAGGAATCCCCCACGGGGACGTTTTTGCTTGCCCTGTGATTGCCTTCTTCCTTCTAAAAGGAAAGTGCCGGGAACGACTGTGGTGAGGTCGCTGTTCCAGTGAGTTGAGCCGGGAGCAGAGGTTTAACCCCATCCAGTCTGCGCTGGGCGAGCCTCCCCCCTCCCCTCCCCCACCTCGGACAGCACAGTCCTGGTCACTCTTCTGGGCCTTCTTGGCTCTTTAGGAACTTTAAGGTGTGGCGTTTGTTATTTCTTGTCTTGGTCCAGCATTTGGTGGCGGTCCATTGCAAGGGCCCTGACCCTGTCCCCTCCCCGAGCCCCTTGGCCCTCCTCATGCCCACACCAAGGTTCGAGGCCCCTGCGGTTCTGTGGCTTCCAGACTCCCCACCCGAGGGGCCAGTCCGGACAGAAGCCACCGGTCTGGGGCTTCCAGCTGGGGGAGGGGACCAGCATCTTATTGTTTCTTCCTGCCGGGAGCAGACTGCTGTCAGGCTAGGCACCAGGGTTTAAAACATCCTATATGTGTAAGAACGAGGACATCCCGTATGTCCACTGAGTCCCACGACCCTGTCCCGATCCTGCCAGATGTTTTTCTGGGAGGGACTCTGTCGCTCACGTAAACAGCTGAGCGTGTTTTCCCAGGGATGTGGCCTGGGCACTGCTTCATGACTAGTGTCGAGAGAAATCTCCATGGACTCAGAGGAATATATTTTGGGTCTTTGCGTGTGGCTGAACAGAGCACACAGAAAGAAACGGGAGCTGTAACAGGAAAGACGGGGTTGGCCGTGTGGGGCCATCCACGGTCATTCCCAGGGCCCCATGTGGTCATCCCCGCACCAGGAGCCCCCAGGCTAGAGGCATTGCTGCTTCTTGTCTCGGTGCCACAGGGCTTCCTATGGTAGGGGAAGCGGCTTCCAGCTTCTTTGCAAAGAGAGTCTGTGCAGGGGTGGTCTTAGCGGCCTCAAGGTGGTGGAGAGGTGGCATAGCCCCAGCCACGCGGTGGGCGGGGTTGCTGAGAGCACCAAGATCTCCCCCCAACTGTGAATGGCAAAGATTTGCAGAGGAGCAATAGGTGGTCTCCGAGAGGCTGAGTCACTCGCCAGAGACAACACAGCAGCAGACCGGGACTCCGACCCAGGTCGTTTAAACCATGGCTCCCTCCTGTGCGCATCTGACCTGCCCCTTGAGGGCAGCAGGAAGATCTGGGCTCCCCTGGCCTGAGCGGCCATGCCTGCCTCCCTTCATCCGTGCTGGGATGTGTCCATTCCCAAACCATGCGCTGTGTCCCCCGGCCCCGGGCCCTCATGTCAGGCTCCAGGCTCCCTGCAGGTGAGTGCCACACCCACAAGCACACCTTGGAGCCCTGCTCATTTGGTCCCTGTGCCCGAATGTCCTGATCCTAACTGTCTTCTTGAGGCAGCCTTAGGACTGAAGTCCTGGAGCCCTGCTTCTTTGAAGCTCCCTGCACCAAGCCCAGTGAGGCTCTGCCCGGGGGCTTCGTGACCAGTATGGTGGGCTGAGTGGTGGCCCCGAAAGCCATCCATCCTTCTGCAGCACGCAAAGGTGACCTTATTCCGATGAAAAGTCTCAGCAGGAAGTAAGTTATTGACCACTGCACCAGATCACCCGGGACGCATGAGGACCCTAAATCCAATGACGGATATGCTTGGAAGAGAAGAGGGAATGATTTGAAGCACAGAGCCACCCAGGGAAGAAGGTTTGTGCAGATGGATGCAGAGGTCGGGGTGATGTGGCCACAAGCCCAGGGAGGCCTGGGGTCCCCCAAGAGCTGGACCAGGCCAGAGGGACCCTCCCCTGGAGCCTCTGCCCACACCTTGATCACAGGTTTCTGACTCCAGACCTGGGGGCGAATGAGTTTGTGTTACAGCTGTCCAGTCTGTGGCCAGTGGCTGCAGCCACCCCTGGATACTGAGAGTGAACTTGCCGGCTCCAAGGTGAGAACAGTGGCAGGACCAGCCCCCCGCCCCACACACAGAGACACACAACCTTGTCATGAGGTTAAATGGGTTAATACGCACAGATGCCTGAATCAGGGACTGACACTTGGATCTTAGCCCCCTTCACCTCTTCCTCCTTGTCGTCATCACTGTCATTGTTAGAGGCCCTCATCCACTCGTTCAGTGGACACGCGGTGCTCGTGCACGGCCCCAGTGTGTGCAGCGAGGCCAACAAGCTGGGAGGCTCCGCACAGGACTCACCCTGCCTGCTGGGGCCACATGGACAAGGCCTGTGCAGTGACACAGAGGCCCCGGGAGAGGCTGAATCCTCTGGTCGTGGGAGTCACAGGGGCCTCAGCATCAGAGGTGGAGGGGTGAGCCAGGTTCATCCACGGGGGTGCAGCCCTTCACTCAAAGTGGGGGAAGAACGCCATGTGTCACCCAGTGTCCGGGAGGCTCCCCTTGCCCTGGTGGGCTGTGGGCACAGCCTTGGATGACCAGGAGTCTGCAGCTCAGTAGGGGCCGAGGCTGGCACTGAGTGAATCTTCAGTGAGGTTTTTTCCTTAAAAACCATCCTAAGTGACTTCGGCTCCATTGCTTTTTGCCAGAAACCTACAATGATCCCAAGAACTTTGTACACTCCAAGAGTGGTGACTGGATGTGGAGCCCAGCACAGACCCAAGTCAGTCCTGCCCTGAGTCCCACGGGCCAGCCACACCATGCCCCTTCCATGGCCTGGCTTTCTTCTGCCAGGACCTTCAGAATGGCGGGAAGGCAAGTGTGGCCTCAAGCTGGGGGTGCCCAGCGTGGGCTCCTAGCCCCTGGGAGTTCCCTTGGGACATCTGGTGGACCATAGTCCCCACTGCCGTCGGGCAGCTCTGTCTCGGGGAATGTTGTGTTTCTTGGCTTTTTTTTGTGATGCAGCACTGCAGTTACTCTCGGGGCAATTGGGAAGTCTGCTGGTGTTACATGCTCCTGCCTTAGATGGGGAACATTATTGCTGCATTGACGCTGCTCACTCCATACTGGGAATCTGTTAAACACAAACGGCAAGCGGAACAGAGAAAAACAGAAAAAGAAAAATGGAGAGTTGCTTGGTTGCTTCAGGTCTCACCTGTGATTAAGAGTGTCTACAGCCTGCACATGAACCCGAGTTCCCACACCTGCCAGCTATAAGGTGCCAGGCCCTGATTTTAGAGCCCTAGCTTCACTAAGGAGTCACTGACAGATACAGTTTTTGTGTATTTCAGGTCTACATTGTGATGACTTGATGCCCATAGAATCATGGAATGATTGCCCAACATATGCATCGCCTCACACAGTTAACTCTGTGTGTGTGTATCTTTAATGTTCTTGTAATCCATGGAGAAGGCAATGGCACCCCACTCCAGTACTCTTGGCTGGAGAATCCCATGGACGGAGGAGCCTGGTGGGCTACAGTCCCTGGGGTCTCTAAGAGTCGGACACGACTGAGTGACTTCACTTTCACTTTTCACTTTCATGCATTGGAGAAGGAAATGGCAACCCACTCCGGTGTTCTTTCCTGGAGAATCCCAGGGACGGGGGAGCCTGCTGGGCTGCCGTCGACACAACTGAAGCGACTTGCAGCAGCAGCAGCAGCAGCAGCAGCAGATGGAGCTGGATGCCATGATCTTCATTTGTTGAATGTTGAGTTTTATGCCAGCTTTTTCACTCTCCTCTTTCACTTTCATTAAGAGGCTCTTTAGTTTCAGCCCCTGGAGGCATTTCTTATTCCCCTTTCTGTCTTTTCTCCATCATGAGGGGCCCCATTTATAGTTTTTAACAATGTAGTTTAACAACAGGCTCCTTCGATATATTCTATCCTTTTTTCCTTCTTATATATATATTTTTTAACCTATCTATCCTTCAGTTCACTGATCCTCTCTGCAGCTACGTCCAATTTGATGTTAAGCCCAGAGACTGAGTTCTTAAATTCAGTCACTGTTGCTTGAAAGTTCTAGAATCGGTTTTGATTCTCAGACGTTTTTCCTTTTGTCAAGTATATTTTTGAACTGGTGAAGTTTGCATCTGATACCTCTAGCATACCTCTGATATGCTGATATACATCTGATACCTCTGGATCTGTTTCAGTTCTTTTTCTCTTTCCTGTTTGTTGTTACACCCTTTTTGCTTTTTTTGGTTGCATGTTGGACATTATCTATGGAAAACCCTAGAGTTTCTGGTGATGCTGTCTTCTCCAGAGGTTCCTCTGAGGCAGACCTCTAGTGGGGACAGAGCTGTCTGTTCACTCAGGGCCTGAGTGACTTGAGGCTGGGGTGTCCTTGTAAGCTGAGTCTCAGCAGCCTTCACCCACCTTCCCCCCGACCGCAGGGAGGAGCCCTCCAGCGTGTCCGTCTGGAAGCCTGGGGTGCCTCCCATGGCCTCCCCCGCCCCCTTCTCGCCCAGTCCTGAAGCCCACCATCTGTCTCCTGAGCACCAAGAGGTGATTGATACTCAGCACTCAGCCGGTTTGGGCAGAGTGTTGGGTATGTTTTCTGTGCCTCCCTTTTCTTGGGGAGCTTAGTCTCTAACATCCGGACTGACTTGTCAGGCCTGAGCTCGAATTTTTGTCTTCCCAGCCCAAGGAACCATCCAGAGCTGTGTTAGCCAGTACCCTCTGCTTGACTTTTTCCCTGCCTTTTCTTCCCAGAGTCAGCTTTGTTCAGATGTCCCGAGGGAAGGAGTGGCCCTCTCAGTGTCCAGCTCCCTCACTGGGCTTTTTTGAAATCTTGGATTGTGGCTGCCTAAGGACCTCTTTTTAAAATGTATTTAGCTTCTGTAGCTCTTGGTAGGCTGACCCACAAGCTGCCTGTGTCTGTAACTGCAAGTGGGGAAGCCCTGGGTGTCTTCTCTCATCTGAAGCCACATGTAAAATTCACAGTGATTATATTGATCATCTTTGATACCAGGGAAAACAAGAACCAGAGGTCCTCGCTTAGTACCCACGGTTGTGTTTCTGATCAGAATCCCCAGCTTCCCCGGGCTGTGTCAGCGCCACTTGAACTTGGGAAGAAGGTGGAGCAAGCGGCCCATGCGGCCTGGGGACAGAGGAGCCGGTCTGCCCTCCTCCCCTGCCCCTGACGGCCCAGGGCAGGCCTTGTGATGACGGGCTGCTGGTGGTCGAGGAGAAGGCTGAAGAGCCAGGGGTTGCGTGAACTGTATTCTGTGACGTGGTCATGTGTGTGTTTTCTTGTTCAGTTTGAAAAAATGACTGCTTTTAGTCTTCCCTCCAGTTTGACTTTAAGGTTGAAAATGATTTTATTCTTAAAGTTGAGCACAATGATTTTACAGTCTTTTTGAAAGCAACAGTTGAGGTTTTAAAAAGACATCTCAGAGAACTCCAGCAGATAAAGCGAAACAAAGAGAGAATGTGTTCAGGGTGAACTGCGGGTGGGACCCCAAACTGTACTCTGTCCCTCCCAGAGTCCGTAATTGCTGAGAGGGGTGGATATAGGGCCCCAAGCACCCTGGGGACCGAGGTCCTCAAGTGACAGCAGAGGCCCCGGCTGAGCCAGGAGCAGTGTGGCCTGTGCCCTGGTGAGTGGAGAGCCTCGAGGCTGGGAGTGGGGCCAGGAGAGGGGGTGGGAGACTCGGGCGCGGAGGGAGGGGCAGCACCTGGCGGGGTCTGGGAGGCGCTGGCTGTCGCGGCTCGAGGCAGGGACACTCCTGAACCTCCACCGTGCAGCCCCCACAGGGCAGAGTTGTCTGGCATCCCAGGGTCGAAGTTAAGAGGGCGAGTTCGCAGCAGATGGACGGAACTCCTGTACCCACTGTGGGTTCATTTTAAGTGCCTGGAGTGAGGTTGGTCAAGCCCTTGCTGAGCTCGAGTGAGGGAGTCAGTCAGGGAGGACCGAGCTCAGGGTGAGAGTGAGGGGCAGCTAGCGTGGTGAGTCCTCCTCACCTGAGTGGGTTCTGGGGACACCCTTGAGTTCAGGGGTGCCCTTTCAGTAGCCTCACTGGAGGCTTGTTTGGGGGGTGAAGGAGGCAGAAGCCCACTTAGAAGACGTGCTCATTCCTAGTGGTGGTGCTTTCTGAAGCAGTTTATACTGTTTGGTGAACCAGTATCCTTGCAGGGTTATATTTGATGGTGGGCCTGAGCTGTGGGCACGGCTTTCCTTCTCCCACACACCACACTCACCTGACATCTTTTTGGCAGCCCCTCCCCCCTCTCTGCACCCCTGATGGTGGGCCTGAGTCCGCCCCCCTGTTACCATGGAGCCCCTTGTGACTGAGTGGGTTCCAGGTTCCGGGCTCCTGGGAGACATGCTGGAGGCAGAGCCTTCGTGCCATTTCTTCTAGAGACAGCAGTGCTGATGGTCATAGTGTGAAAGCGGTGTGTGTGAGAGTGGTGTGTGAGAGCGTTGTGTGCGAGAGTGGTGTGTGAGAGTGGTGTCTGAGAGCGGTGTGTGTGAGAGCAGTGGTCGTAGTGTGAATAGTGGTGGTCGTAGTGTGAGATCAGTGGTGATAGCTCCGGTGCTGAGCTATCTAACCGTGAAACAGCAGTTGCCCCCGAGTGGGGGACTGCCCCCATCCGCAAGGATGGGTCGCAGAAGGGCCCGCCTATGGGCACTTTTCCAGTGCTGCAACCCCAAGGCAAAGGCCAAGACAAGGAAGACCTTGGCCTCGGCCCAAGTTCTGGAAGCGGAGTGGACTGACGTGAGAGCAGCCGGGGGCTGGGCCCGTCGGATTGGCCCTTACCCGGTGAAGCACTGGGGCTGTGTTTCATTTTGTTAGCATGGCTGTGGGCCCTGCCGGGGGTCCCTGCCAGCCAGGGCGTTTTGCCCTTCTGGGCAGGATCGACCCCAGCAGGTTGACCTTGTCAGTGGTTGTGCAGATGCTGCGTGGAGGATGGCCGGGGGCCCCACCAGAAGGGAAACGCTGGCTGGAGGAGTCACTGGGGCACGTGGATTGAGCTATAGAGTCAGTCCTTGAAGCAGAAAGGCTAAGCCCCTTAACGTCTCCCTTCTTCCAAAGAAGGGATACACTGGCTGGAGGAGTCTCTGGGGCATGTGGATTGAGCTATAGAGTCAGTCCTTGAAGCAGAAATGCTAAGCCCCTTATTGTCTCCCATCTTACAAAACACAGAACAGTGTGTCCAGTATTTTAATGACGGCTACCTACTGCTTACATGTATAACATACACCCTCATAGCTTCACATGTCTACTACATGCCTCTTACAAGTGTTGGGCAGTGTTCTAGGTGCTGAATACTCAGTGTGTAGTAGGGGATATGCAGCCCAGGATTTTTTTATGTGTGCGAAGAAAAATAGAAGGATGAAAGATGCTGCGTGGTTCAGTTTGAGCAAGTTCACCACGTGGACGGCACCGCGTGCACGAAAATTGTGATAAAATACATAAAACATGAATTTAACCTTTTAACCAGTTTATTGAATGACTGGGTGACTTCAGTAGAGTCAGCCTAACAGATGGCTGTGGGGTGCCATCAGCCTTTTTCCCAGAGGAACACTCCAAAGCCTGGTGGCCTTGTAGATCTTCCCTTTCTTCTGCCCTCTCCCCAGTGGTTCTAGGTCACTGGTCTGTGTGTCGTTTAAGAACCTCTTTGTCCAGTTTGTTGTTAGGTTTATGTTTAGGAAAGTTTCTCAGACTTCCCTGGGTCTTGAGAAGGCAGGCTTGGATTCCGGGTTCTCCCCTGCCGCGTGCCTGCCAGGTCAAGGTGGAGGCTAAAGGCCGGTCTGAGTTGTGGTGGTCTGTGTGGTCTTGGGGTCAGCGGACCCCTCTTCTCCGGAGGGGCAGGGAGACCCTCTGTGTGGAGCCTGGAGAGACTTGACAGGGTCAGTCTTCAGTCTCGCTCTGTTTTTAATTTGTGTTTGCATTTAGTTACTTACTCATTTAACTGTTTTCTAGGAGTTGGCATCCCCTACGGAAGAACTCAGTGCATGCCGAGAGCAGCTTCTAGCAAGAGAAAAAGAGATAGCCGAAATGAGAGCCGAAAGGAACAACACCAGGGTCAGTAGGGGGATTCTCACGTGTTGACAGTTGCCCCGCGGGGGTCACCACTGGGTTCCGTGTTGCTGTCTTTAAACTCTGTCTGGTTTTCAAGTCATTTTTCACATCTTCCCACTGAGCAGACCGGGGTGGATCCGATCAGGGTTCTCATACTTTGCTTCAAATTTATGATGAGAGCTAATATAATTTTAGTACATTTGAGGGGGGGAGTTCTCTTAACTTACATTTTTGTCCATGCTACAGTGTGTGTGAGGTCTTAGTTCCCCGAACAGGGATTAAAACTCAGGACCCCTGCACAAGGGTGGAGTCTTAACTACTAGGCCACTGGGGAAGTCCACTCTAACTTTAGACTGAACTGGCAGGATTCTGACTTGCCTTAGCATGGTTTTGGTGTTAGCATGAGGTTGAGAAGAGTTATCGGCCCTGAATTCAAGTATGAGGTTGAAGGTGCTCCTTTGGCCCTGCCCTGCAGCTGCTGCTGGAACACCTAGAATGCCTGGTTTCCCAATATGTGCCATCGCTCCGGATGACGATGGGCAAGCAGCAGGCGCGGTCCCCAGCCGGCATGAAGAGCGAGGTGGAGGTGCTCAAGGCACTGAAATCACTGTTTGAGCACCACAAGGCCCTGGACGAGAAGGTACCAGCCACCCGGCCGTCCTGGATTTGTACACTTGCTGCCTCGTTAGGGGGATGATGCATGTATTTATGTAACTAGTTGACTTTTGAGCTTCTTGAATTCTTGTAAATACATTTTTTCTGTAAGAAGTCAGAATTTTATATGGTTAAAAAGTGTTGCCTGTGTACATGCTCAGTCATGTCCAAGTCTTTGCGACCCTGTGGACTGTAGCCCACCACACTCCTCTCTCCCTGGGACTTCCCAGGCAAGAATACTGGAGTGGGTGGCCATCTTCTACTCCAGGGGATCTTCCCGACCCAAGGATCGAACCTGCCCTCTTGCATTGGCAGGTGGATTCTTTACCACTGATCCACCTGGGAAGCCCCAGGTAAAAAGTATTAGTTGGCATAAATGTCTCAAGATTTATTATATTCTGTATATCAGTTTGCAATTAAAAACTAGGTAATAGAATTATTTTAGGAACATTTTTTTTCCTAACTTAAATTTAAAGCTGTTAATAAGCAGATCTTCTTGACGTTAAGGTCAATGAGATGCATTAAATGTCTTCTGTTACAGTAGCCGTGTATTGGGGTGAGTGTACACTAAGAAGTGCACTAAAGTATATACACACTTCAACACACAGTGACTCGGCCCCTTTTATTTCAGTTGAGAGTGATTACGAGGAGCACTTGAAAGGTGTAGTTTGTTAGAAGAAGAATTAGGTGCCACACACAAAGAGAGGAGTTTGATCAGTCATCGTGTAATTTCAGTGAAGGGTTTGTCATTTGTATCCTTTCATTTAAAAAAAGTATGAAGGCTGTAGTGGACGTCAGATGTTATTTATCTTTCTGATTGAGGACCCTCCCACTTGGGTTATTTTAATGACTAGTAAACTAGACTTGTGGCTCAGAGCTACAGGATCTCTTAAGTACCCCTTTGTCCAGTAGAAGACAAATTCTGACTCTAATCACCTGGTTCTCTTTGGGATGGATAGCATCACCATGTATTTTCTTTTTATGCTGTATTTTCAGTTTTGAGTTGAGTTTTTCCAAATGGAGTTTTGCTGTCTTTACTTCTTTCTTTATTCTGATTCAAACTTTTGGTTTTAGCTGATGATTCTTAAAGAGAAGAAAAACCCAGAAAAGATACTGATGGACGGGGTGCTTGATATAAATCCCAAGCAAGAAAACATGCCAAGTGCCAATGGAAAGGCAAGTCCTCGGTCTCACTCTCTGTCTGGTTCTCGTCTTACCATCCAGTCTGTGCGGGGCTGTTGGGACCTCTCACCAAAGCACCATGTAGTTCTGTGCGACTGTGAGGGTCGTGTGAGCTCCAGAGCACAGAAGGCAGTTTTGACCTCACCAGGTTGCCCGGAAGTGCTGTGTTCCCTCCCTCCCAAAACAAGGCTGTCTAAGGCTTCCTTTCCCCCTTAGAGAACCTGTGACGGCTCTCTGGCTCGGGTGATCCAGCTCCAGGAAATCATAAACAACCAGTTGCGAGATCAGAGCCAGATGAAGGAGCTCCTGGCAGCCCTCTCTGCGCAGGTGACAGACCTAGAGGAGGACCTGGACATGGCCAGGAAGGATCTCCTCAAGTCTGAGGAATTCAACGTGAAACTACAGCGGGACGTCCGCGAAGTGAGTGATGGTGGACGTGTCTGTCGTCCTGAGGTGGGATGTGGGTCCCTTGTTCTCCCGGTGGTCTCAGCCTTGGGATGGCTGCGTGAGCAAGAGCAGAGCTCTGGCGAGACCACGACTGGTGGCCTCCCTGCCTCTGCGTCGAGGTCTCGGGGTAGAAGAGGCCTGGTCCAGACGGTCCATTGCAGTGGACCAACATAAGGGCAGCCCTAGCGCTGTGCTGCAGCCTGGGTGTGGACTGCTCGTTTCTACAAGTTCTAGGGGCCTAGTGTGTTCCTTTTTAAAAATTCATTCATCCGTTCATTCATTGATTTGTATAGTTGCTTTACACTGCTGTGTCAATTTCTGCTGTACAGCAAAGTGAATCAATCATATATATATATATGTACACACACATATCTCCTTCTTTTTTAGATTTCCTAGCCATTAACTTCACCACAGAGCACTGAGTAGAGCTCCCTGTGCTGTACAGTAGGCCCTTACTCACTGTTGACTTTATGCACAGTATCAGTAGTGTATGTGTCAACCCCAGTCTCCCAGTTCATCCCCCTACCTGCCTGTTGAATGTATTCCCGATGATGCTGAAATTTCCTTCTGATTCCCTCAGGCGAGTCTGGTGACGTCTGTGGAGCCCGTTCTCTCGGAGAGATGGGAGCATGCTGTGTGGGCTCTGCTGAGGCAGCTTGCCTGGCCATCTTCTCTAGTTTTCTGAGGTTCCGCTCCTTGAAGGGATGTGTGACAGTGACACCGGCGGTCAGAAAAGACGAGTGGCCTTTGCTCACCCTCAGATCCTCAGGCCCGTGCTGTGTAACCATGTAGAATCATGATGTTTCTGGTGGTCATGTCTGCGGGTGTCATGATTTATGAGACACTACCTAACAGTCATTGTGAAAACAGAAGAGTGCTGGGAGCTCAGGCCTCCTCCTGTGAGCCTCAGCTTTCCTTTGTACACAGGCAGACAGTGCCCACCCTGCCCCACCCCTCCACCGTGAGACCGTCTCAGAGAGAACCCCTCCAACATGTGTTCCAGCAGGTGTACTTGTTTAGTAGCTTGGTGTGAGTAATTCTGTGTGAGAACTCAAAACAGAAGTATTTGCACATATTTGTATAACCTGTTCACATTACTCTGGCAATAGGAGGAGAGTAGGTGGCAGAGTTTAATATGTAGAGAATTCTGGAAAAAGCGTTTTTAAGACCTTTCACTTTTAATGTTAGGACAACACTGGTTACTTAGTGACTACGGAGGGACCTGAAATGGATTTTGAGCTGGCAGACGGGAGTTGCACCAGCAGCAAGTTCTGGTCCTGGTGTGAGCATTTCAGACATGTGGTGTAACTCTGCTTTAGAAGAACTAGGCTTGAGAAGGCTGCTTCCAGTTGTGTTACACTTTGACTTCTGTTTCCACTCATTGATACTCTTACTTTAATTTTGAGGAAATTGCATGAGATTTTTTCCAACTTTTACCCGAGGAAATGAGCCTCAGAGCTCCCTGTTGGATCTGTTGAAGGTCCCTCCGTGTTCTGGGTCAAGCCCGCCTGTATGGTGTAGGAGACAGAGGTCCTCATTTCATGCCAGATCCCTTCCCTCCTGGAATTCTTGCAATGACAGGGTAGTTTAGTGTACTTTTTGTTTGCTGTTTGGGTTTATTATGTAGAAAAGAAGCTTGGTAAATCGAGTGGCCAGACAGACATTAAGACAGATGGGTGCCATCGTGGCAAATGTG
This sequence comes from Bos indicus x Bos taurus, assembly GCF_003369695.1. Classification (NCBI taxonomy): domain Eukaryota; kingdom Metazoa; phylum Chordata; class Mammalia; order Artiodactyla; family Bovidae; genus Bos; species Bos indicus x Bos taurus. The sequence continues at coordinate 70,103,730 of NC_040083.1, read as the reverse complement.
ACATTTGAGGTAGGCGCGTTTTTGCTCACGTCTAAGAAAACTGCCATGTCTAGGAGTTTAATTTTGAGGATGCTAATTTTATGTTTGATTTGAAAGTTAGGATTTAGTCCAGCATTTTTACTCTTAAGTGTGCTGGAGTATTCCACGATAATGACTTACTTTTCTCCTCTGTAATGCCCGGTGTAGGCCATGGCCCAGAAGGAGGACGTGGAGAAGAGAATCACGACACTTGAGAAACGCTACCTCACCGCACAGCGCGAAGCCTCCTCTGTGCATGACCTTGATGATAAACCTGAAAAGGAAATCGCAAATAAGGATTCTCTGCATCGACAGGTAATGGCCTTTACTGACCTGTGTCTGACTTTTATAGTAGTGAATACTGAAGAAGGAAGGTAAAGACCTTTTCATGTGACTCCCATGTTGGAAATCAAGTCCCAGTGTAAAGTTCTTATGACCCGAAAATACTGTGTTCAAAAGTGTGGATGTACATCATGATAAATCAACTGTACTGAAAGGAAATCCAATGTTTAAAAATTGAGGGTGACTGCAACTTACAGGTTTGAATGATTTGGGATTTGGTTTAACCATGTTGTGGAATTCCACTCCTGACGCTTTTGTTTTACTTGAATCTGTTGGCTTGTTAGCATTTTTCTGAAAGAGCAGAGAGCAGCAGGGAACTTCATGGCAGCTGGCTGCCTGTTGGGAACTGGGGTCAAAAGGCAGGGTTAGAGCTCCAGTCTCATTAGGGTTGGTACTTCCTATGGTTGGGTGAGCTTTACTCGCTCCTGTTCCCATGTCATCTCAGATAATCAGGACTTACCCAGGAAAACCAAATCTGGCTTCTCCAAAACAAAGTGAGTCAATCTGGTGTGTGACAAAGTGTATCATTGGCCCCACCACAAAAATAGAATACTAGAAAGCCATTGAAATTTATGATGTGGAATGCTAATTAAGAACATTACGATATACAAAATAATGGCTGTAAAAGGCAGATCAGAAAATACCACGTACCATATGCTTTTGTTTTCTGAGGGTTTTAAAGCATATCATATTGTTTATGTATGTACATAGAGTAATACATACAGAGAAAACATAAGAAAGCTGCTTAGAAACAAATGCTAACCTCTCAGGAACCCGAGCGTATAGATAATTTAATTTTTTTTCCTTTTCAAAAAAGAATCTGTCTAAATGTTCTACATTGAAAGTTTTTCAGAGTAAGAAGATCTGTTAAAAGAATAATCGTGCATTTACAAATATTAGTTGACTGGCATTTCACCAGGCACACTCTGATCAGATCTTTGTTTCAGAGGAGATGAAAGCCATGTTTTGGCTTACAAGCCCGTGGCCATCTGCGGTCGGTAGGGTTCCCTTCAAATGATGATTCTGGTGATGTTTTAAGAAGGGTCAGTACTGAACCCTTATTCCGTTAACTTGTCAATAAGAATGAATACGCTTCTACAGATAACTGATCTTCTTTAATATATAAGAATTTTTTTTTTAAGACTTCTTTGGGGACGTTTAGGAAAAGCAAATACTCTGGCAGGAGGTGTTCTGCCCACTGAGACCAAGCCCAGGAACACTGAGAGAAAAATTACCGTGACGCAGCTCGCGAAACAGAACTAATCCAGTAGAGACGTGCATTTAGGTTTTGTCTCAGCTTACTAAAAACAGCAGAGGCTACACCACTTGGCCTGTTTGGATGCTCTGCTCTCCCTTTGTAGGAGGAGGATGAAAACCGACCATTGCAGGAGCACCTGGAGCTGGAGGAGCAGAAGCTGCAGCAGACGCTGCTGAGGGCGGAGACGCTGCCTGAAGTGGAGGCTGAGCTGGCTCAGCTGGTGGCCGCGCTCTCCAAGGTGCTGCTCTGGGTCCCTGGGGGGCGGGCGGGGGAGGGCCTGTTCCATGCTGTCCCACCGTGCCCCTCCCTGTGCTGCTCAGTCCACAGAGGAGCGCAGACGCGGGGGGCGTGCTGCCCGGCTGGGATGGGAGCGCGCCCTGAGTGTCAGACAGTCCCCGCTCCCGTGTCATCGTTCCGTTAATTTCCCTCGTTTTGTCCCGTGTTCTGTGTGTCCCCAGGATACTTCAGCTCCGAGTCACTGCTGCTCAGAGTTCAGTCAGCAACTCAAAGCCTAGCAGGATAGAGAGCTAGAAAAATCCCATTCTCGTTTAAGAGATGGCCAAAATAGCTCTGTAATGAAGACAGTTTTAAGTCTTTATTCATACATTGTTGAGTAAGTCACAGCGGGGCACGGTGCACACCCGGGGCCCCACTCCCAGCTTGCAGTCCCCGGGAGCCCGCGGCTGAGAGGCGTCCCGGAGACGTGGCGCTGCTGGGGGCATGGTCCCCATAGCCAGCCAGCCACCTCGTCCCTCTGATGGGAAAGGTGTGGCCCCGCACTGTTGGTGGGTACTGGCTGGGCATGGAGAGGTGGGACTGTGCGGGCGCGGCTGTCCGGAGCGTTGCCCGGAGCTCAGTGAGCGGCTGAGGCCAGCCAGTCGCGGGAGGCCGGTGGTGTCGGGTGCTCGCAAACCCAACCAGAGCAGGGTCACTAACAGCCGCCAGGGGGCACCCTTCTGCCTGTGATCTTCCTCTCAAGGGTTGGTTTCTTCTTTCCCCTGACATCTCTGCTGTCTGTCCTGGGTCGGCCTTGTAGTCTGAACTTTGGTCTTCCGGAAGCTCTGTCACTAAGGAGGCTAAACTGTTGGAATTTACCTCCCAGCTTAGGAAGGTAGAACGTGTGCTCTTGTGCGTCCCGTGCTTGCCACTGCCCTGCCCGCGCTGGCTCAGCACAGACAGTCTGAGGAGGGGGTGCAGCGGCCGCGGGTGTGGGGCCCGGGGCTTGGACTAGCACGTCTCCTCTCACGAGCCCGTCACCAGCACCCTCCATCACCCACGTGTCACACGCGAAGCTGCGCTGGCTGCTTGAGCAGGCGTGCGGGCGTGCCCCCCACGAACCCGGGGCCAGTGGTCTGCACAGAGCATAGCCCGCTTGCGTCAGGACAGGGTCGTTGCGAGAGGAGCTGACGCTGTTCTTGGCCGACAGGTGGAAGAGAGACACCGTAACATCAAGGAGAGGCTGCGCCAGATGGAGGCCCAACTGGAGGAGAAGAACAAGGAGCTGCTGTGGGTGCGTGTGCTGATGGGGAGGCCGCGTCTGGGCCAGAGATGCGGCTTGGGCGGGGGCCGCGGCTCCCGTCTCTGCCATCGAGTGTGTGTGTGTAGCCCTGTCTGCTGATCCAGGCACCCAACCTCGGGAGCAGGGCCAGATGTGGTCGCCCGTAGGCTGTGACCAGGGGGTCCCCACGTTCAAAGAGGCTGCTTGTTGCTCTGAACAGCCAGGCCGGGGAGCTGCTCTGGGTACAGTTGGACCTTACGAGTGCCCCTCAGACAAACCCGAGGATGCCAGCCCGAGGCTCATTGGTGCCCAGGTGTGGAGGTGTTTGCCTCGGACGTGTCGCTGGAGTCCCACATGCCCGACTGCTGGTCCAGACATGGTGTGTGTGTGTAGGATTGCTGCTCCTATGCAGGAGGAGAACCGTAGTTCCGTTGTGACAGAAGGCCCGTCAGGAATGGGCGATGGTGGGGGCTCGCATCAGAGAGTCCTGAGAGAGGTTTCCCAGAAGGGTTGGCCACACGGTGATACAGACCATTCAGAAATGGAGTGGGGATCCCAGGTCCAGCCTCAAGTGTCAGTACTGTCCCCACCATACCTGTGTTCTTGGGGCTGACTGCAGAGCCTCACACGCGGGCTCCCAGGGGGCTGTGGTTCTGACTCCCATCATGAGACCTGCAGTGAGGCTCCCTCCCTGCTTAGGCAGAGAGGTCAAGTTCTCCCAATCAGGGATGCACTTCCTTACTTTCAGAACTGCTACTCAGAGGCTGCTGAGATTGGGATGCTGTTTATGACTAAGCCAATTCAAAGTCAAGTTTTGTTTTGCTTTAAAAATATTGGAATGCCGATGCCTTATTGGGGAAGCTGTGACAGGTTTTATTTCCGTGGGCTCAAAAAGGGGTGGCCGAGCCCTGGGGAGGGGTCGTGACAAAGACAGAGGGCAAGGGTACTGGCCACGGGGGATAGGGAGCCGGCAGGCCAGCACCTCGAGGCTGCCCCTCGGTTGCTTTGAGGTCATGTCTGGGAAATCAAGGCAGGACCTGGGTGAGAGTGGGGCAGTGGGGGGAGACTTGTGGAGAGAAGGGTGTGAGGTGTGAGAGCGGGAGGGCGGCACGGGGCCCAGCAGGCACTCTCCCGTGTGTCTCAGATGACAGAGCCGCCCTCGCGGTGTGAGGGGCCATCCCCAGAACAGCCCGAGGGCCTGTGTCCCGAGAGGAGAGCCGCAGAGGGGCTGGCCCTCCCGTCCCCTGGCTGCCCCTGCTCGCTCCTGTCTGTGAGTGTTCAGACCAGCCTGGGAAACGGAGGGCTGGGAACCCTCGAGGACGGCACTCCCCGGTGAACTAGTACCAGTGATGACTGCTGAGGGGGACCCAGCGGCTGGGGAGCTGAAGGATTTTTTTCTAATTTTCCTTCAGCCTGGCTGACGGAAGCATGGATGTATTTTTTTAATTTTCGGTTTTTGTCTCTGACTCCATCAGCCCACCCTTGTGAATAACCTCATAGGATTGCCTTCCGTCCACACTAAGACCTGAGTGTCACCGGGCCATCTCGGAACTGGATTCTCCTCCTGCCTGTTTCTTCAGTTCTGCTCGCTTAAGAGATGGCAGTGTCTCATAAGCATGGCCCATTTGTCCAAAGTCAGGGCTTCCATGTAAAATTGTGTTCAGTTCCTGACAGACTTGAGCTGCCCAGAATGTCGCTGACAAGACGTGGTCCTCTCGTGCCCAGGTGCAGCCCCTGAAGGATCAGGACCGGGAGCACGGGCGGCAAGCCAGCGTGCTAGCCAACGTGGCCCAGGCGTTCGAGAGTGACGAGGGCACGTCTGACGGCGAGGGCGACGGGGTCACCCTCTTCAGCTCGGCCGCTCTGCTGTCACCCAGTGGGCAGGCTGATGCCGAGACTCTGGCCGTGATGATTCAGGAGCAGCTGGACAAGATCAACGAAGAGATCCGGTGGGTGCGCCTGAGCCTAACTCCCCGGAAACTCAGTTTCTCTGAAGAGCTGTCTTCTGCTTAGAGAAGTCTGAGTGTTCCATAGTAAGAAAACTGACTTCAGGTCTGCTTCAAGAAGTTTCCGTTCTGAGATTGCCCTTGATTATAGAGCTCAGTCAGCCAGGGCATTCTGTCCAACGTGTGGTGTCAGCACTCTGTGGGGGGTCGTTGTGGGGTGTCCCCCCCTCAGCTCTGGGCCCCAAGGTGGGTGAGGTGCCGAGGTGGTGTCCCCTGCGGCCCGTGCACCCTCTGGCACTGAGGGTTCGTCCTCATGTGTCCCTCGGAGCCTCCCACGTTCTGGTGAAAAGCCACCTGGAACAGAAAAGCTGGGGTTCTGGGGTTGGCAAATTCCCACTCAGATCTGCATTTCCTTTTTAACTTAATACAGTGTGAAGATTGGCTTGTTGTAAGATAGTGATATGTTACTGCATGTCACTCTCAGGACATGTGTTTGAGTTTTTCTCATCTCATCAGTATATATAAAATGTTTTCTTTAGACACAGTCTTGGCAGTTCTAACAGTTTACAAAACAGGATAGAACCCAAAGGCCCGCCTCGTGGTGAGCAGGGGGCCTTGGGTCTGGGTGCAGCCAGGTGGCTGGGGGCCCCGAGGCCTGCCTGGTGCCACACCCGCGCAACTGTGCCTCCTGTCCCGAGTCCACGTTCAGAGTGGCCGCAGGCCGGTGGCCCTGCACAGGGCCTGGCAGAGCTGCTGCTCAGATTGTTCTCGTCCCGTCAGCCCTGGCCGAGGTGCCCGTTCCTGCCGGTCGAGTGCGGGGGGCTCGGGCAAAAGGCAGGGGTGAACGCCACAACCAGCAAACACAGATGTGCTACCTGCACTTTTGACGCCGAGACAGACTGCTTTATGGGCCGTGTTTGAGCACAGACAAGCTCAGAAAGACTGTTTTTTCATCCCCATAGGAAATTTGGAATGGTTATATATTAATATTTTTATTTTTACAGCAAGTTGTCAGGTAAAAGTGATTTTTCCTTATGCAACAAGTTGACTTGATGTAAATGGTAAATTCTGTCCATCAACTTGTCAACACTGAAAAACTTTCAAGATGTATAAGTAGAAGTGAAACTGGAGAGTTTACTACCTGTAAGGATCTTGTATTTTAATTTGAAAAGCATTATATTTGCATAATCATGTATTTAACCTGTATATAAAATCATCCACGACACATTAGGGGAGAAGAGCAGTAACTGAATTCTAGGTTAATGCAGCACATTGACATGAATCCAGAAACTCACACAAAGCTGGTGGAAAACTCCAAGTGATGCGTTTGTACATATACAACCTTAAAAAAAAAATTAAAAGATCACCTCAGCACTTCATCTGGTCTGGAGACTCGTGTTTAGAAACTCTAGCTTGCTCATGAATCGCTGTTTTGGTTATACAGAGTTCCTGATTCCCAATGGAAAAGACTTGAGGCACTGACGTGCATCTCTGCCCTGAGAGCAGGGAAGGTAAAGGTTGTCAACTTCAGGTATCTCCTTACACGGAGAGAGTCGCCACCCAGACCCCATCAGAATGGTAGAGTAAATAAGTCAAATCAAACGTGAATGATCAGGGGCCACTTTGTAAGACTCAATGATAAATTATTCTAAGTTTGAGACTATTCCAAAGAGGGAAAGTTGAACCTTTTTGCTGAGATGTTAATTGAGCAACTGTTCGTGGAATTTGCTAATCGTGACACAGAATGCAAGCCCAAATTTGTTGTCCAGACACATTCCTCTGCTGACAAAGGCAGGTGATGATTTTCTTCTATTTTAGGTTGATCCAAGAAAAGAAGGAGAACACGGAGCAGCGGGCGGAGGGGATTGAGAACAGGGTGGGCACGGGGAGCTCAAGCAACCTTCGTCGTTTTAAATCCTTGAACTCCCTCAACCTGAATGCCACCTCCTCGCATGCCAGCTCCTGCCCGCCCAGCAGAGGGCGCTCCAAGCCCCGAAGGAGGCGGCACAGCCCGGCGCGGAAGGTAGACAAGCTGGGCATCATGACTCTGGTATGTGTCGGCCTCCTCCCTGCCGCGTCCCTCCCCGAGCACACTACTTTTCTTTTGTTTGTTTGTTTTTTCTCTTTTTACCCAGAAGAAAGTCAGGTACATTTGCTACGCTCAGAGGTCTAAGATTTTTAAAACTGCCTAGTCTTTCATCGGGCTTCCCTAGTGGCTCAGACGGTAAAACATCTGTCTGCAATGCAGGAGACCCGGGTTCGATCCCTGGGTTGGGAAGATACCCTGGAGAAGGAAATGGCAGCCCACTCCAGTATTCTTGCCTGGAAAATCCCATGGACCGGGGACCCTGGTAGGCCACTGTCCATGGGGTCGCAAAGAGTCGGACACAACTGAGCGAAATCATTCCATAATCGCACAGCGACAAATTAGTCTTGATATTTGGACCACCGGCTTAGCACGTCATCATGAACTCAGCCAGAGCCTGCCTCTGTAACGCTGGGCCTGGCCTGTGCTGGACACAGCAGCTGCAGGAAGTTGCTGTTCTCAGGGAGCAGACCGCTTTGTGAGAGTAACCGTAGGCAGCTCTCACTGCACGTGGAAACCCGGCGGCACATTTCCCACTGGGGATGCCTGGCTGCAGGGCGCAGGGCATGCGGCGGGAACCAAACCAAGAATCTACACTGGTCTGCTTGCTGATGGGCCTGGCCGCGCGCTCAGGCCAGCACTGCGTGTGAAACCAGGTTAAAAGCCCGGTGCCCCAGGGCCCCAGGGAAGAGGTCGGGCTTCTTCACTCTTCTGAGTCTAAAAACAGGATGACGACCTAGGGCTTTTGGTGACAGAGTGTGCAGCTCTAAAGCACGTGTTCCAGCTTTCTTCCATGTTTAGCTTAGGTTTTGTGAGTGCATTGCTGTTTACCCCATGAAATCATGTTTACAGCACTCTGCTTTGTCACTGCACTTGTATTATCCCTTTTTTTGTTGTTACCACCCATTTCATGTTAGCTGCATTGTTAGTCAGCATATAATTAAATTAACTGTGAATCATTTTAGCGGCATGTGAAGTGGTAACTAGTCCATTTTGTGGTCTTTGAAGACACTGTTTTTCTAATTTGCATCTTTGGCTAATTAGTTGATATTTAAAATTCTTTGACGATTTCTCTGTGGTTTCATGCTTGATTTCCTTCCGAGTATTTGTAAAAGAACAGTTCTGTATATTTTGTCCTGTTGTTGGAGTTCTCTGACGGTGTGTCTGCTTTCATCATTGGTTTTGATTTCCTGGCTCATCCTGTTGTCTGCTTAGTGGTTGTCAATCCAGATCCCAGCTTCCCACCACTGGTCCCCCCCCCCCCCCAGGCTGTAGTTTACCCATCCATCTCCCCTTCCCCGTCCTCCCACCTGCTCTGGTCATAGCAGTGTTGTGGGTGCACTTAGTCGGGTTTGTGCTTTGTCTTCATGTCTCATTAAATGGTGTTTTCCCCCCAGAGCAGTAAGTTTGAATTAGCCTATCACTATGCATTTACAAGCATAATGTAGATGGATCCTCAACTACATATCATGTGTAATTCAGAAATGAGATTATCCTTATCTATAGAAATGATCTCCTTAAGTGTAGAATTAATGGACTTTTGACACAATATCCTTTCTATTTTGGTGCTTGTATTTAAGACTATAAATCTCATCAGCTTTTGCACAGTTAATGTTTCTACTAGACTCTTTAAAAAACTATCTTCTATGGTGAATAAAATGTAAAGACTGCACCTGCTATTATGCTAGCTTCCATTCTTACATATTTTCACAGGGAACCTACTTTAATAAATTTATTTTGAGAAATTTTACATCAAATTCTAGGTAAGCATTTTACATTAATATCCAATAGGTGGTTAGATTTGTTCAGTGTTAAAATAGGTATTATGGTAACTTCCTCATCAGTTAAATCACTATTTTAAAGTATAACATCTAAAAAAAAAAAAAAAGTATAACATCTTTTTTATTAAGAGAAAAACTAACTTATAGAGACGTTTGGCTGAGAATAGACAACTGTTAAGGCCCTTTATTGTAGAGAATGCTGTGCTTTAATAAATCATGATGTTGTAATAGAACTGTATCTTCCTGAGTAATAATTTATAGTGTTTCTCTAGTAAATCTTGAATAGCTTATTTAACTTCTGTGGTCAAAAAAAATGTTCTGTTTCTAGTTACACGTTCTCTACATCTTCATCTCACTTCTATGTTTGCCATCGTTTTGGCTATACTGTGTTTGTCTATGCCGATTCTTGAAGTTTTAGCTTCAAAGTCACAATACATCTGGTTTCTCTTCCTTTCTTTGCATGCATCTATCAGCCTAGTGATTTAAGGAAGCATTGTTGAAAGGTAAACTATTTAGTAATTTAGCATGCCTTTGTTTCTCTGTGAAGTATTAGAGAGTCCTTATCATTTTATGTGAATGAACACTGTGTGGTTATGTACTGGTGAAGAACTGACATTTTAATGGAAGTAATGAAACTCACCCACCACTTAAAATATGTTGATGGTTCTGTTGGAAATAGGTCATTCGTTGGGACGATTGTAACAGTTTGCCTCTATCCCACTTGTTTGCCTTCTAATCATCTCATGCTTATTTATAGTAGACATAGTATTATTTATTATTTTTAAAATTTTCTTTACTTATTTTTTTGGCCATGCTGCACAGCTTATGGGATCTTAGTTCCCCAACCAGGGATCAGACCGGTGTCCCGGCAGTGAAAGTGCCAAGTCCTAATGTCTGGACTACCATGGAATCTCCGCTTAGAGTTTTTTTAAAACAAATGACTGACTCAGAGCCATAGATGTTAGATTTGGAGGAAGCCAATTTAATGATGGTGGGTAGCAGTGTGCAGGAGACTCTGTGCGCCAGGCACCGTGTCAAATGCTTTCCGAGTCTGTCATCTAATCCCACAGACACCCAGGTGAGGTCCAGGCTGCTGTTATCCCCATTCAGCAGACATGGACACTAAGGCTTAGAGAGGCTGGACACCGTGCCCAGGCTCGCACACCCAGTAGCAAATGTATAAAGGAGACCTGTCTGGACCCCGAAGGGGTTAATCTGTTTCCCACACTGTTGCCACCACTGTCTTTCCTGTCTTCAGACCCAGGACCAGCGGAAAAGCTGGGAGTCCAGGCGAGATCATTTTTTTTTAATTAGTTTATTTTTTAATTGAAGGATAATTGCTTTACAGAACTTTGTTCTTTTCTGTCAAACCTCAACATGAACCATCCATAGGTACACATACATCCCTTCCCTTTTGACCCTCCCTCCCGTCTCCCTCCCCATCCCACCCCTCTAGGTTGAAACAAATCAGTTCTTAGTGAAGACCTAGGACGGAGGAGCCTGGTAGGCTGCAGTCCATGGGGTCGCTACGAGCCGGACACAACTGAGCGACTTCACTTTCACTTTTCACTTTCATGCATTGGAGAAGGAAATGGCAACCCACTCCAATGTTCTTGCCTGGAGAATCCCAGGGACGGGGGAGCCTGGTGGGCTGCCGTCTATGGGGTCCCACAGAGTCGGACAGGACTGAAGTGACTTAGCAGCAGCAGTTTACTTTATGTAAACCACAGTGAGCAAATTACACTCAAACTGCGTGTAAGCACTTCAGTGTGTAGCCCCCAGTCTGTATGTTTCTGAGAAAGACAAGCCAGACACGTGGTGTTCGCATGCAGGGGTTAGGTACCTTTTCTATACTTCACTTGTTGTCATGGGTTCAGTAACCTGCATCATCACTAAACATGATCTTGGGTGGTGGTACAAGCTGTTTCCTTTTCTCCTTCAAATAGAAAGGTCTGGACGGCTTTGCTGAGAGGTTTCTTACTGTTGCTAGTGGTGCTCCTGAGCAGCATCTGGCGATGAACACAGTCCTTTCATCAGGGCAGTTCATGCCATGCAGGGTTCACAGTGCTGGCGTGGCTCCGCTGTCCTGCCTGGCAGGGCCATCTGGTCGCTGGATTCAAGGGAGAGTGGAGCCTGGCTGCAGGGAGGCTCCAGGCCAGGATCTGTGCACTCAGTAGGGTGTTCTCGCTGCCCCACGGCCCCGCTTCTCTTGAACAAGACAGTCCTTTAAGACGGCATTAAGCTAGAACAACACATTTTTTTGTACTTGGCGGATAGCATCGCTACTATGTTTTCCAATAAGTTTCTGGTTATAATGTAAAGCCTGTGTGATTGCCTTTTTCGACACAGTCTATCGTTAGCCAGTTTCACACTTACCTCACTCCCTCAGCTGCCGCCTTTACCGGAAGAGGTACAAGATGACAAGACCGCCATCAAATGTGAAGCCTCGACCCCCGCCTTGCTGCGGTTCCTTCGGCTAGACCGGCTGGACAGGGGGTCACCGCACAGAGCCAGCTACGAGGACATCAGGGACGCCCACAAGTAAGGGGCCTGCGGCCTCGTCGTCAGTCTCAGGAGCCCTGCGCCTCTTGTCTTCAAAGAGTTGCAGGGATGATTGTAAAGGAATCCCACTGGATTCGGTGCCTGTGTTTAGTGGTGAACTTCAGGTGCTGGGGTAGAGGAGCTCAGTGACCTCAGTGATTTTAGAAAACATCCATCTCTACGTATTGACTCCTGTGGGAGATTTCTTCCTGCTCTTGCTAGAGCTCTGCCCGGCCTGGGTGCATTCCTGATGGTTACGGCTCCGTGCCTCTTGGATTTGCTCTTGAGGGTCCCTCCCTTTTTCTCAGGGGTCTCCTCTCAGGAGACTGTCTGTCACCTCCTGTGACTGACCCTGTCCTCATTCAGACCCCCACCTGCTGAGCTCCCGTTGTGAGCCAGGCAGCACTCGATGGAGGGCACATGTGGTCACCTGACCAGCATCCCTGCACGGTGACCGTCACTCTCCTGCCACGGCCGGACACGGTCACCCTGCGGGAAGCGGGGGGAACTGCCCAGAGCAGGGGAGCTCGCCTTCTCTGGGAGGGTCGTCACCTGCCGAGCAGCGACCCTGAGGGAGGGTTGGAGAGCCCTCTGCACCAGCTCGTCTGGAGTGAAGCCCTCCTCAGGGGAGAGCTCCAGGCAGAGAATCTCAGCTTCCCGGGGCCATTGTTTGTGGCCGGAAGCCTGCATTGCTCGTGTGGAGTGTGGTTGGTGAAGGAGACTCCACTGTCTGCTGCGAGGTTGAGGCGAGGGTGTTGCTGGGTGGCCAGTTCTATCAGTAGGTCTTGTGGAGGGGTGTGTGTTTGCACAAGGGTGCCGGTTAAAGGTTGTTTTCTCTCCCCAAAGCTCGACAGGCTCTCAGGACGGCCCCGGGGGCAACCCCAGCAGCAGCAGCAGCAGCAGCCAGGACTTGCTGCAGAAAGCCCCAAAGAAGAAGGGCATCAAGTCCTCCATCGGCCGTTTGTTTGGCAAGAAGGAGAAGGGCCGGCCTGGACACCCCGGCAAGGAGGTGCTAGGACCAGGTGGGTGCTTCACCGTTCAGAGGGAGGAGGGTCTGCATGCATGTCCCTTCTGTGTCTCTCCCGCTGTCCCCATGAGGCCCCTGTCACTCACGCTGGGTGTCCTCCTGGGAGGAGCAGAGGAGGCATCTGTCTTCTTTAGGGTCCGAGATGATCGGATCAGTTGATGAACGGATGTGTGGATGGATGGAGGAATTAAGAGTTAAAGGATGGATGGATTAGTGAGTGGATGGATGGATGAACAGATGGCTGGCCAGATGGGTGGATGAACAGAGCATGGAACGAATATTGCAGATGTTTATACTGCAGTGCTAGAAACATACTCTACGAATGAGTAGGAGCTGGGCAATGATTGTTTCCTCCAGAACAGTGACAAGTGTTTGGAAATGGCCTAAGTGCTCATCAGTGAAGGGTGAGGTAAAATCTGTGGACACCCCACAAGGAACAGCACCTCTCCTTCCTGCCACTTTCCCCATCCCCAGGAGCTCATCACGGGTTCTGCCCATGCCCCCTACTCCATCCCACAGCCACGCAGGTCCTCCTGGCGTCTCCTCATCACACAGTGTTATCATCAGGCCCCCATCTCACTCGGCTTCATCTCCTTAAGGACAGGATATGTTCCTGCCTCTTCAGCCAGAGATTTGTTGAGTGTCTTGTTTGTGCTGGGTGTGGGATTTATAAGGGTAAGTAAAACAGATATGGTCTGGAGTACAGTTAAGTGAGAAGAGAGAAAAAGGAGCAGATTATTAAATGCTATCCTTATTATTAATGAATATAACGCTGAGATGGATGGTGCATTGATTATATACCAGATGCTGTGTGTGCCCCTTACCAAACAGGTGCTGCCACCTCCCGATTTACAGAGGAGGAGACAGTGATGGTCATGCGGTTAGGGAGTGGTGAGGGCAGGTTCACACCCATGCAGTGGGACCATGCACTTTGCCGAGCCCCAGCCACCTCTCTGGTGGATGCAACAAGAATGAGATGGTTCTATGGCATCGCTGATTCGATGGACATGAGTTTGAGCAAACTCCAGGAGATAGTGAATTACAGGAAAGCCTGGAGTGCCGCAGTCCGCGGAGTCGCAAAGAGTCGGACACAACTGAGCGACTGAACTAAAACCTGAGTGTGTGCTGAACTGCTTCAGTCGTGTCTGACTCTCCGTGACCCCAGGGACTGTAGCCCACTAGCTCCTCTGTCCATGGGATTCTCCAGGCAAGAAGACTGGAGTGGGTTGCCATGCCCTCCTCCAGGGGGATCAAACCCACATCTCTCGTTATCTCTTGCAGTGGCAGGCAAGATCTTTACCGCTAGAACCACCTGGAAAGCCCCAGTGAACGCTGACAACTAGGAAATGCAGAAAATAAGGGCTGCTCCTAAGTTAAACTGGAAGAGCAGCAAGCACAGATTGTAAAGAGGAAAACACACGATGACCGACAACAGTGCTGACAGAAACAAGCAGGGATGTGTTCACCCACATCAAGAAAATGTGCCATTCGGAAGAGGAGCCCTTGGAGGGACAGTTGGAACCGGAATGAAAACTTAGTCCATGGTAGGCAGTGCCCACTCACACGGCCCGAGTGGAGTGGTGTCACTCACCGGGCTTTCTGCATCCCCAGAGCTGCTGGCAGTAACATCTGGGCGCTGAGGCCAGGCAACGTCCCCGAGTGAGCTAAGGCACCCCTGCTCTCCTTCCAGTGCTGCTGCGGGGCCCTCTGTGGGCGGCCACCCTCATCCCCTGCTCTGCCACCCACTGGGGCCCGACTGTTCCCCTGGGATCCTTTCAGCCCTTGAGCTTGTGTGTTCCCAGCCCTCTGCCACACCGGACTGGGACGCAACTCAGGACTTGGGCTTGAGATATTAAGGAGACCGTGAATCTGGAAGGACACAGCCCTGGGGTCCTCGAGTGACCACGTGAGAGAGCTGGAGAGCAAAGCCCCCTCGGGGAGGAAGCAGAGCTTTGAAACGTGCCCACACCCACCGCTGCCTCGGCACAAGTGCCTCTTCTTTGCCTCTCCTTGGCCTGAAACAGACCCCAGCTGCTACTGCTGCTCCGCAGGTGATTGCTAAAGATGCACCTCCTGCAAGAGCTATTGTCCTGCTGCTCTGGGGCTGCCTAAGTGTGCTCAGGAGTGTCAGACAAGTGGGGCTGCCACGCCTGACGCTGGGGGAGGGCCTGATGCTGGACTAGGGCCTGATGCTGGAGGAGGGCCTGATGCTGGAGGAGGGCCCTGATGCTGGACTATGGGCCTGATGCTAGAGGAGGGCCTGATGCTGGGGGAGGCCCTGATGCTGGAGGAGGGCCTGATGCTGGACTATGGGCCTGATGCTGGGGGAGGACCTGATGCTGGAGGAGGGCCCTGATGCTGGGGGAGGACCTGATGCTGGAGGAGGGCCTGATGCTGGACTATGGGCCTGATGCGGGGGAGGCCCTGATGCTGGAGGAGGGCCTGATGCTGGACTATGGGCCTGATGCTGGAGGAGGGCCTGATGCTGGACTATGGGCCTGATGCTGGGGGAGGACCTGATGCTGGAGGAGGGCCCTGATGCTGGGGCAGGAACATCTGATGCTGGACTAGGGTCTGATTCTGGGGGAGGCCCTGATGCTGGACTGAGGCCTGATGCTGGGGGAGGTCCTGATCCTGGACTAGGGCCTGATGCTGGAGGAGGGCCTGATGCTGGGGAGGGCCTGATGCTTGGGGAGGGTCTGATGCTGGACTATGGCCTGATGCTTGGGGTAAATAAACGTCTGATGCTGGCGGGAAGGTGTGATGATGGTGGGCAGCCTGCTCCCAGATGTACGAAGAGTTGTGATTATAAATATGAGAAATCTTTTTTTCATACTTTCCTGACCACCTTGCTATGTTCTTTTTTTCTGAAGCATAATTCTGTGCAATATAGATTTGATTTCTGCCATACATCAACATGAATTAGCCATAGGTGTACAAATGTCCCCTCCCTCTTGAATCTCCTTCCCACCTCCCTTTGCTACATTCTTGTCTCTATGGATATATGAATAATAAAGACTTGACTAAAATAACATCAAAAGCTCCCACACACAAGCATGCACACGCACACTCCCTAGTGCATCATTCGGGTCTGCGTCAGGGTTGCCCTCGGCCACCCCGCCCTGGGATCCACGGTGAGCCTTGACACCTGCACTTTGTTCCCACCCTGGGCCCGCTGCCCACGCCTCAGCAGCAGAGGGGCCTTGTCCCCGCAGATGCTGAAGTGATGAAGCCTCTTGTCTCCAGAGCCAAGGGTACGAACACCTAGTCGGTCGTCCTTTGGGGACACCTATACTTCTGCCTTCTAGCCTTTCCATTGTATCCATCCGTTTCTCTTAACAGAATGTCCGTGTGATGACATGGGCTCCCATTACCAGCTCTGGTCTGTTCTCATTGAGAGTACAGCTTACCCTCGTCACTCTTTACTGGCAGTGGGAAATTTTGCTCCAGTACTTTATTGAAGCAGTGAGTGCAGTGAAGTCGCTCAGTCGTGTCCGACTCTTTGCGACCCCGTGGACTGTAGCCTGCCAGGCTCCTCTGTCCATGGGATTCTCCAGGCAAGAATGCTGGAGTGGGTTGCCATTTCCTTCTCCAGGGGATCTTCCCAACCCAGGGATCGAACACGGGTCTCCGGCATTGCAGGCAGACGCTTTATCCTCTGAGCCACCAGGGAAGCTCTGACTTTATTGAAAGAAAGCAATAAATAATACTGTGATAAAAATAGTTCAAAAGTAGACTGTACATACTTTGTCACATATTCAGGAAGATCACAAAAGATTAATAGAAAAACAGAATGGTAACAATGAATTGTACAAGGAAATTAAAGGCAGAACCCACTCTCTACAGAGATATCAGCTGCATAAGGCACCATGATCTGAACGCATCTCTTACTAGCTTTTTTAATGTGCTGCTGAAAAAGTAAAAGTTACATTTGCTACTTATACTATCCAAAATGGCTATGTCATCAAAATCTAAAAATGTACGCCTAGGTCCATTCTTTAAACATGTTTACAAACAGATGTAAAAAGACGATTTACATAAGAAAAATAAGGCCTTTGTCAGAGCTGCACTATGCTGTCTGTCTGTCCTGGATGTGGTGCCCTCAGTGTTCAGCTCGATGGCTCCACAGCGGGTGCAGGGCACCGAGGTTGATCCTCGAAGAGTCTCACCAGAGGCGAGGGATCCAGGTCCACAGAGACTAGGTTACCGGAGAGATTTTCATAGTCGTCTTCTAGTCATCCTTTCAGCCCAAATTTCATTAGAAGCTCACATTTAACACCCAGTACTTTTAAATCGCTTCACGCTGCAGACAAAAAGCATTTCCTCCTAGAAAAAAAGTACAGTTTAGGTCAGTCATTAAAGTACAACAATTGGTTGAAATTAAGTTCGCTCATTTTAGAGTCATTGTTGGACAGCTTGGTTACATTCTGGAAGGATAATGCACACCGTGTCATGATGATTTTACAATCGCAGTAAAACCCCTTCTCTCATGGTTTAACATTTAAAAATTAAACAAGAATAATTACAATAAATGCATCATTTACAAAAGCCCTATATTTGTTCATAGGATTTATACAGACAAGCATTACAGTACATACATTTGAAAGACTAAAATCAGGTATCAGAACATGAACTGATCTGAAAGGAGATTCATAGCCCAGATATACAAGAAAAAGTAAGTATATAAATGAAGTCATAAGTTTACATAAATAAAAGAAACATTAAATTTTAAAATATTTTCTCTATGGTATTCATGAATTTTTCACTAATTAAAAACTCGGTAATAAAATATCTTAGGGTCCATATAACAAGTATTAACAGATTAAAGATTGCATTGAGTTCAAAATGTAGTCTTTGTCGTATTCTGGATGCTGTATAATCACCTGCAGAATTAGTGCAGGTAAACTGGAAACAAACAGACGAGTCAGTCCTGGGACAGCAGCTGGTGCCCGAGCCCCTGCCCCTTCAGACACACCCCAACCCCACTCTGGGCTTCAGCTGCTTTGAGAATTCAGAGAAACACGAAGGACCAAGCAGATCAAGGATAGAACTCTGTGGCTGACTTTATTCTGACATATAGCTAAAAGCTGCTGGTAAAAAAACTTAAAACCCAATCCAGCTTTCCAGCTGAGCCGTGAACAGGACAGAGCAGACAGCCTCCTGCTCTCAGAGCGGCTCGAGCAGGGCTGGGCTCCCGGGCCAGACCCACCAGAGGACCACCCAGAGCAGCACCTGCAAGGGAAGGTGGCCCCTCAGCGGCAGCCGACCCCCAGATGCCGGTGTACTTCAGTGTTAAACACTGGCCTCCGGACGGAGAGGCCCAGGGCAGGGCAGCCTCGTGAACCCTGATGCTCTGGGCCCTGTTCCCTCTGAGAACGTGCACACAGAGCGTGGCCAGCAGCACTGCCGCTGTGGGAGGGACACCCGTGTGCAGGGACTCGAGAGAGACTCGGGCCGTGCTCTGACTACTCCGGCGGCAGCCAGGTGCTAAGGTCATGTTCTCTGCTGCTGAGGGCTCTCCCGGGCCGACCTCCGGAGACCCGCTGACCCTCCACTCCTAGGGTGTGGCGTCCATGCCCCTGCGGGACCAGGCCGGCCTGTACTCACCCTGAAGCTCAGCAGGAGTAAGTCCTGACTGTAGCAGAATCTAGCCTCTGCGTTCCCGCCACGCTGCATGGTGCCATGAGCGCAGGAGGAAGTGTGCAAACACAGACCTCCAGATTCACAGAGCTCCAGATTCACATATTCGACACAGTCTATTGTTACCCAGTTTTACACTTACTTCATTCCCTCAGCTGCCAGCTTTACAGGAAGAGGTACGAGATGACAAGACCACCATCAAATGTGAAACCTCGACCCCCACCTCTCTGCGGTCCCTTCAGCTGGACCGGCTGCAGATGGGGTGCTGTGCACGGCCAGCCACGAGGACCTGAGGGACGCCCGCAAGTAAGGAGCTTGTGTGCCTCATCGTCAGTTTCAGGAGCCCTGTGCCTCTTGTCTTGAAAGTGATGGAAGGATAATTTTAAAGGAATCCCAGTGGATTCGGTGCCTGTGTCTAGGGGTGTGTGTGTGCATGTGTGTGTTTTCTGGTAGGCAGGTTTCTCTGGATCTGGTGTTAAGGTGGATGTCTAACTCTGTGTGTGTGTGTGCATGCACAAGTGGGTTGTTCTTTGCTCTGTTGCTATGCGTGCCAAACTCTAGGATGTTCTGGTGGCTTCATAGAGAACAATTCAAAGTACGAAGATTTTCTGACCACAGAGGGTAATCTTAGTTCTGTCAGTCAACCAGAGACAACATTGAATACAGGGAAAATGCCTTATCTATAAAACGTGAAAAAATGTTTTAGTATTCCAGAAAAAAATCACTTGAATATAGTTTAACATTTGTGGCATTATAGATGTGAGAATCAGTTTGTTTCTCAAAACTGTTTTCTTTCTATTAAGCCCCAATTTGTCTCAAAGATATTCTTTTAATTGCTAAATTTACGCAGCCAATGTGCGGGGAGCTGCCCGTGAGAATGGGGTCCTTTGTCCGAAGGACACAGCTCTGGGAGCTGCCTCAGTCCTTGAGGGTTTGCTTGCAAACATAGCTCTCTGTCCCGCCACCCCAGAGATTAGGCACTTATTTACTGCAGACACCTGGAGGTCTGTGCAAACTTCTCAGCACAGGGAAATGTTATCTGGTGTAAGAAATAATAACAGGGTGCCATTCCCATGCTCTCAAGATTTCTTGTGACTTTTTGTAAGATGTATAGGACAACCAAGAAAAAATGTCAACTGTCTTGTCTTTCTCACGCTTTTCGTATAAATATAAGATGCTGAATAAAGTTGGTGTCAGACTGCATCCTTTCATGGAGACGTGTCTGAACCTCTCGACCCCATCTTTGTTGTACTCTCTTGCTTTAGTTTCTTTCTTAGCCCCGCCGTGCACGTTCTCGGGACCTGATCGACTTTGCCAGCTGGCACCAGCACCAGTGCATCCACTTTCAGAGCATTTTTGAGGGTTGGTGAATCTCAGATTTTCACGTTGCGTGGAAACTCCCAGGGAGAGTACTGCGGGGTCACCAGGTGCTGGACGCACTCCGTGAGGAGGGGAGGCCGAGGCCGCAGGACCGTCCGCATCCCTGTTGGTCATTGCAGTGTCCTGGGTGTGCAGGGACTCCCCTCAGGCATCACGTACCTCCTGCTCTAAATGCTGTCTTTCCTCTTCCCCTTGGTGGATACTGTCACGCGCCAGCTCGCAGGGGAAGCCGAGTCAGCAGGTGTGCTGAGCTGTGTGTGTCCTGAAGCCTCCCCGTGGGGCTCGTCCCCAGCTCCAGGCTCTGAGCTGAGCAGCGCTGCAGGAGTGGGACATGGTGTTGGTGAAGGGGAGCCCAGCGAACCCTCATAGGAGGTGCTGGTCTGTGCGGACGGTCAGTCTCGGAAAACAAGGCCACACCTGTTGTCTGGGTGGTGCCACGTGTGTAGCATTTGATGGGAAGAAGCTCACACAGCCATCTTGTTAGGAAAGACAGCTTGACCGTGGTGCTCATGTCCTGCTTTAAAGTGCCCGTTGTCATCCACAGATGGTGTGGCCCTCTCTCGGGCATGTCTGTTCCCCATAGAATTCACCGTATTTCCGAATGCCTTTCTCCTGTGACTCTAATTTTAAGGCAAGGAAGCATGCCACGTCAGTTTACTGCTAAGCAAGTGTTTTAACGAATTGTACTTGGGGTCTCGAATTTGACCCTCGAAGGGGCAGAGGAGGTCTGAGCTAAGTAGCCCCGCAGGGCAGCCGGAGCAGGGTCATCACAGCGTTCCACAGAGCAGGCAGCCCCCCAGGCTTGTCTCTGAAGCTGTCTCTGTAAAGCTAGGTTTCAGATGAGAGTGAGCCAGTGACAGCAGAGTGATGCAATATCTTATAGCCGAGGAAGGAAATAAACCCCAGCAGAAGCCAAGCGAGTCTTCCATTTGCTTCTGGATGGTGGTTGTGGTTGGGACGAGAACTCCAGGCACGTGATACATGCCTTGTTCCCCTGGGATATGGGAATTTAAAAAGTTTGCCTTTTTTAAAAACTATCCCTGAGCTATTAAGGGGCTTCCCTGGTAGCTCAGATGGTAAAGCATCTGCCTTTACCAATGTGGCAAACCTGGGTTTGATCCCTGGGAGATCCAAGATCCCCTGGAGAAGGAAATGGTAACTAACCCATTCTAGTACTCTTGCCTGGAAAATTCCATGGGTGGAGGAGCCTGCTAGGCTACAGTCCATGGGGTTGCAAAAAGTTGGGCACGACTGAGTGAATTCACTTTCACTTTCACTTCTTGAACTATTAAGATACCTGTTGTGTTTTCTGGTATAATTATTCCTAGAAAATAGAATACTTACTATTCTAGGAAACCTAAGGTTGACTTAAAGGAACAGTTACTTGAAATTTGATGTGAAACATTTCGAGCTTTAACCATACATAGACTTCACAATCTTAAGTAAAGTCTAACGCCATTTGAGTGTATTGAAAAGCCACTGTGTATCTTTAGGGAATTTCCTAGCAGTGCAATAGCTAGGACTCTGCACTTCCACTGCATGGGGCCTGGGGTTTGATCCCTGGTTGGAGAACTAGGGTCCCGCAAGCCACACAGCGGCCTAGTCAAAAAAGAATGACCAGTATCTTAATTTAGCACATAGCTAATTAGCTGAACAGCTGTGCAGGATAGAAAAAGCCCCATCCAGCCCTCTCCTTGCTTGCTGTGTTAGAGTGTTCTGTGTTGAAAGTCTGCGCTGCTCTTTGTGTGTCTGTTGTGAAATGCTGTGTATCCCTGAAGCTCTCTCAGGGACAGGTTCCTCTGCTTAGACCCCAGTGTGGTGCTGGAGCCAACTTGTGGGATAGGATGGGGTGTGCTCCCTGGGGTGCCCAGCATGCTGGGTTCCAGGTGTGCGATGCTTAGAGGAGAATGAGTGTGATCTCCAGAGTGAGGACACAGTGGCTGACACCCAGAGGTCTTAGGCCCCATAGACACAGCCAGCTGAGGCCACTTTCTGACTGGGGAGGAGGGAGGGGGGCTAGCGACAGTTGGTACCATCCCGTAGTCTGTCACAAAGTCTAAGCCGAAAGAAGCTCCCAGAATACTGCTGTCCCTGGGGTTTTGCTGTGGTGGTTTTAAATTATGTCCTCGAGTTTTGGGGTGTTCCTTTGCTCAGAAGGGAACCCAATCTCCCTCCCCTTAAGTATGGGCCAAGCTTAGTGACTCACTTCTAATGAATAGAATAAGGTAGAAATGACAGCATGTAACTACTGAAAAGAGGGCCGTCAGAGACATTTCAGACTCTTCCTCACTCTCTCTCGGACTTCCTGCCGTGTGCGAAGCCAGCCGCCATGTTGTGAGGATGCTTAAGCAGCCTGAGGAGAGGTCCGTGTGGGGAGGAGCTGAGGCTCCGCCAACAGCCCTGTGAGTGTGCCATCTTGCAGGCTGATCTTCCAGCCCCAGAACCACCTTCAGAAACCTGCAGCCCTACATGACATCTTGACAATAACCTCACGAGGGACTCCCAAGCCAGAATCGCACAGCTAAGCCATTTCTGAATTTCTGACCCCACCGAAAGAACCTGAGATAATAAATACACGTTATTTTAAGCCACTAGGTTCTGAGGTTGTTTGTTACACAGCACAAGCTAACTAATATACTTCTTATGGTGGCTCTGGGTGGTGAGTTCATCCATGTCAACTTGTTCTCTTTCATGGACTCAAGGTACTGGCACAGTTTTCTCTGCTCTAAGATCCCACTGGCACAGACGTCTTAGTTTACTGGATAGCCTACTTAAAACGTATGCCAACTCTTTGCTTGATAAAGAGTGAGTTTTGGTTTCTGAGACTGGTGTTGTACCTGAGAAGCAGGTCTCTGACCGAGGCTCTTCTACGGACCTCTGCAGGAGAAGACCCCGGAAGCTGCCTGACATCTGTCCTAACCACCCTGCTGTTGGTCTCTCACCCTTGTGTAGGGTTTGGCGGCAAGCTCAACACAGGATACCCCGTGTAGACAGAAGCCATGTCATGGATAATTCCATGGTGGGATTACATGGTTGGTGAGAATGCCGAGGTAGATTGAAGCAGGGTGGGTTCCAGCACTGCCCTCTCCTGATGTCTTCAAACCATCTCATGGGAGCTTCACACACGTGCCAGAGACAGGCACACAGGATGCCTTTTTGGTAATGAAGCACTTGCACGCGGCCAGCACCCAGGAGCCCCCTTCCTGACCCCCAAGGGGAAACCACTACCCCGATTCTTATCTGCTCACAACGCTTCACTCACCTATTTCACTCACCTGTCCACCTGGACACCAAACTTACCTCCAAACCCCCAGTCAGAGTCAACATGCAAGCAGTGCTTGGAAAGCTTTGACTGGTGTTCATGGCCGACAGCTGACTGGAACAGGGGCAAAGTGAAGCATCAGACGCCCACCAGCATTGCCACACTGGACCTGCCCCCCCCACCCTGAGGCAGCCTGCACTTCTGCTCAGTGTGGGTGATGCAAACAAAATCACTCAACGTGGAAGCCGGCCCAGAGGGAGGTAACTCCAGGGGGCATTGCAACACCAGGCCCCCCAGTCAGGTGTTCCTGAACCCTCTCCACACCAGACTCCCCAGAAGTCTCCCAAGAACCCCAGCCATAGGAGGCCTTCCGAGGTGCCTGGGCATGAAGAAACAGGAGGCCAGCCCCCAACCAGAACCACAGAGCCAAGAGCCTGCCAATGACTCCTAAGCCCACTTCCAGGAAGACTGCTGGCAGTGATCACCCTCTTCAGGTGGGACACTGCCAAAGCACATGACCCAGGAATCAGGGCACAAACTGGAACACGGATGGCATGCTTCAGGCACACCATACATTCAGTGTCAACACCTGCCACACATCCAGCCCGCCCAGGTGTGCAGTGGGGCCTGCCACCGCCTCATGACCACCAGTCAGGGAAGCGGGTCTGGTGACTTCTCAAGGCCACATGCTGACGGAGCAGTCCACCCCGAGCTTTCCACTGTGTGGTCAGCAAGCCATGGTCATGGCCCACATCCAGTACCGAGGTTCTTTGTAAATAAAGCTTTCTGGAACATACAGATGTTTCTGAACATCTGTTCATTTACAAAAAATCTATGTCTAACTTTGTGTCAAGACACTACAGCTAGTTTAAGAGCCAACCGAGACCCTGTGGTGTCCAGGAAGCTAAAATATTTATACCCCGAACTCTGAGTGGCCCCGTGCTGCTCTAGTCGCCCAGGCCCGACCCTTAGAGGAAGGCACCAGGCTCTCTCGCCAGAATGGAGAATGGTCACAGACCTCTTTGTGGACACTGAGGACACAGGACAGATGAATGACACATGACCCAGTGCCAGGCGAGGAGGCGGCTCGTCCAAAGCTCAGTTCCTACTCAGGGAGTCACCCCCACCTTGGCTCCTTCCTAAAATAAAGCGAGGGGCCTGCTGGCACACTACCAACTCTTCTCCCACTTGTTTATCTGGAACTTCAGTGGTAGCGTTTAGGGTCCAACCCCCACAGGGTCACCACCACCTCTGACAACTCTGCAGGCAGCTCAGGGCGCATGTTCTTCCACAGCCGGGGAGCAAAGCAGGTTTTACTTTCCAGTCTGGAGCTGTTACTTCCTCTCCCTCCCAGGCTGGATCCAATGCCCACAGCTAACAGCCGATCCAGAGCACAGCAGCCTCCAAAAACCTGTGGCAGAGACCATCCATCTGCAGCTTCAGGGTCACACGCAGAAAACATCAACAAGGGAACATGGAGGCAGCAGCACCCAAAGGATCCCCCAGCATGACTCTTCATCACTAAGAAGTCAGAGAGAACTCTTCCAAAAATGTGGCCAGAGTGAAAGCTTAGCGGTTCTCCCAACTTTCTGATCAAAACAGCTTTCTCCCCCAGATTGGCCTTGGTCCTACGCTGACGAGACTCTATTTCTTATTAGACAGTCAGCACCAGGCAGAGCACTGCAGGAAGCAGGGATGACACTCTGGTCGTGGGGGGCACCCCTCTCTCAAGCAGGTACTGGCTTGCAAGTGACAAGTCCTGTCATTCTGGGATGAGTCCGATCCGGGCACAAGAGGGACAGGGTGGAATTACAGAGGAACCCGACCCCAGCTGATACCTCAGCACAGAGTAAAGGCAGACATCTCAAGTTACCCAGCCTGGGAAACGCGCACCCACTCCACTGCAGACGCAGCACACCTGCTCTGGTCTACTGTCCTCTCTGCAGGGCGGACACAGCCCCCAGCTGACTCAGCCCGGGAGGCCCAATAATAGCCATATGGGAACCTTAAATAGACCCAGGAAATGAAAAATGTCTCCATAAAATCAAGATCTATGACCACTGAACAAACTCTGTGTTAGACAACATATGTAAGACACAGTATGGAAAAGAAAAAGACTTCTGAAGTAAAAAATGGGAAGGGAGAATGAGAAAGCTAGTATATTGACAGAATTCTCTGGTCAGAATACAAGCAGTCTACAAAATGAAAATAAAATAGAAGGTAATGCACAGTTGGATGACATCATCGACTCAATGGGCATGAGTCTGAGGAAACTCCAGGAGATACTGAAGGACAGAGAAGCCTGGTGTGCTGCAGTACACGGGGTCACAAAGAGTTGCCCACGGCCGAGCGACTGAACAACAGCAACAACAATACATGCTCGTGTCAAGTGAGTAGAAGAGATAATAGCTGTTTCGTGTGTGTGTGTATGTGTGTGTGTTAGTCGATTAGTCGTGTCCAACTCTTTGTGACCCCATGGACTGTAGCCCACCAGGCTCCTCTGTCCATGAGATTTCCTAGGCATGAATACTGGAGTGGGTAGCATATACTTGTATGAGTCATACATGTATGTGTATTGTCTATTGGGTAAATGCTTCGAAGTGAAATTGTTGTGTCAGTGGGTTAGAGAATTTTATACCTTTGCTCAGATAATGACAAAGCCCTCAAAATAAAAAGGCTGGATCATTTTAACTCACACTAAGAGTAAACATTCAGAAAACTAAGATCACGGCATCCGGTCCCATCACTTCACGGAAAATAGATGGGGAAACAGTAGAAACAGTGAAAGACTATTTTTTTTGGACTCCAAAATCACTCACAGCCCTGAAAATTAAAAGACGCTTACTCCTTGGAAGGAAAGTTATGACCAAACTAGACAGCATATTAAAAAGCAGAGACATTACTTTGTCAACAAAGGTCCATCTAGTTAAGGCTATGGTTTTTCCAGTAGTCATGTATGGATGTGAGAATTAGACTATAAAGAAAGCTGAGCACAGAAGAATTGATGCTTTTAAACTGTGGTGTTGGAGAAGACTCTTGAGAGTCCCTTGGACTGCAAGGAGATCCAACCAGTCCACCTAAAGGAGATCAGTCCTGAGTGTTCATCGGAAGGACTGATGATGAAGCTGAAACTCCATACTTTGGCCACCTGATGTGAAGAACCAACTCATTTGAAAAGACCCTGATGCTGGGAAAGATTGGGGGCAGGAGGAGAAGGGTATGACAGAGGATGAGATGGTTGGATGGCATCACTGACTCGATGGACATGAGTTTGAGTAAACTCTGGGAGTTGGTGATGGACAGAGAAGCCTGGCATGCTGCAGTCCATGGGGTCGCAAAGAGTCCGACACGAGTGAGCAACTGAATTGAACTGAAGAGTAAACAAGTTTCCCTGTTTCCCTACACCCTCGCCACATTGAACTAGTAAAAATGGGGCACCACAGTATTGTGGTTTAATTTCCATTCACATCACAGGAAAGGTTCTTGTGCCTTTTCATGTACAATGTGGGTTTCTCAAGGAGTCTAGATATGAAGAGGGAAGAGCTCGTTGTTTAGTCGCTAATTCATGTCCAACTCTTTGTGACCCCATGGACTGTAGCCCACCAGGCTCCTCTGTCCATGGGATTTCCCAGTCATGAATACTGGAATGGGTTGCCATTTCCTCCTCCAGGGGATCTTCCCGACCCAGGGATCAAACCCAGGTCCCCTGCCCTGCAGGCAGATTCTTTACCATCTGAGCCACCAGGGAAGCTCAATTCCATCCATAATTCCCCCTTAGTTTGCCTTCAGTGGTGTGGTCCAAACCATGGGAGATATTTGATAGCTTCCACATCTCTCATTCCTTCTTCACCACAGTCCATATGGGATTCACAGCCCGCTTAAGAAGAAATATAAATATTGCACATACAGGGCCAAGAAGTCAGAGGCTGTATCTATAAATCTGTCAAATTAAAGTATAGATCTTGGGTCTAAAAAAAATTAAGTGCTATTGTGTCCACATAACTGGAGGGAGAAGATTAGACTTTCACATAACCTGTCAAAAGCCTGTGGGTCTCCAGTGGAAAACCCCAGGTATTATAAAAAGATTTTTTTTCTATGCTTCTACCACTTCTAAGTTGATCCAAAAAAGCAGATGTGATAGGTATTGTAATTTTTTTCACTGATATACATCCTTGCACAAACAATTATTTTCAACTCATCCCTTTAACCGAAGCAAAAGCTCTTGGGCTTTTCCCTCCTGTGCATCTCCACTCTGCCACAAGGAATTAATATCAGCTGTCTTTTTAAATGGCACCCCACTCCAGTACTCTTGCCTGGAAAATCCCATGGACGGAGGAGCCTGGTAGGCTGCAGTACATGAGGTCGCTAAGAGTCAGACACGACTGAGCAACTTCACTTTCACTTTTCACTTTCATGCATTGGAGAAGGAAATGGCAACCCACTCCAGTATTCTTGCCTAGAGAATCACATGGACGGAGGAGCCTGGTGGGCTGCCATCTATGGGGTTGCACAGAGTCGGACACTACTGAAGCGACTTAGCAGCAGCAGTCTTTTTAAAACGTTGATCGATTTTTCCTTTGTGAACAAGTCTGTTCATATTATTACCTTCCCCAAGAAAGAAATAGACAATTGGTTGCTTTGTACAATACATATGCTTATATTGCCCCTGAAAGAATTTTCCAGTGACTAAACATACTTTTCCATTGCTTTAGAATCTTGACCTGGCTATTGGTTTTCTCACCAGAATAAAAGGGAAGCTAGGAAATAAGTTTTGTATATTGACAAGTCATTCCTACTTATTGTAAGACTTCTCGAAGCTGATCTCAAAGTTTTGGTAAGATATTCCAAGAGTCCAGAAAACTTATCTGCTTTTAAAACTTCTGGGCTTCTCCAATACAGCTCTGCTTGAAATGGCAAACTAAGCTGTGGTCAAACTCCTTTGTTCTGTAAGTCCTCTGAGGGACCAACTATATCTTCATACTTCTTAAAATACCGAGCCAGGTTTCTCTGAGGCTTGGCCTCTTCATTTTGCTTAATATTGTTCCTGGGTTTTAGAAGGACAAAGTAATCATCAAAAAAAAAAAAAAAAAATCAAAGGGCTTTTTCAAAGAGTTTATCCAGTAGTGAGACAAAAAGCTTTCCCTGTAAGATTGAGAATAAGACCAGGATGCCCTGTTTTATTACTTCTATTCAATATCTTATTGGCAATTCTATGCACTTTATTTTGGCTATTATTACATCAGCTCCACCTCAGATCATCAGGCATTAGATCCTGGAGGTTGGGGACCCCTGCTCTAGGGGGTGTTCCCTCTGTTGTTGGGGGTGGACTATGTAGGCGGTGTCATAGGCCTGGTTGCTAGGGCCTACCTTTGTGGAGGCTGCCAGCTGTTCATTAGTGGTACCTGGTCACAAGGAAGCTGGCTGCAGAGCCCCATGGGACCTGGAGCTAGTGCTGGCTCACTGGTGGGCATGGCCAGGCTCCAGAAAACTCCAGGGCTGTTGCCCACCCACTGGTGGGTGAAGCCAGGTCCTGGGGTTAGTGCCAGATGACTGGCAGGCAGAGCCATGCCCTGGAGTCTGGCTACAGGGCCCAGGTATCCTGAGTTAGGGTTAGATCACTGGTGCAGGGTGGGGGTAGGGGGTAGTTCCTGACACAGTTGGGGATCGAATCCGGCGTGTCCTGAAGCTTGTATTGGCCTGCTAATAGGCAGGGTTGGGGCCCATTTGGTCCTAGGACAGGGTGTCACCTGCTGTGTACAGGTTGCGTCCACAGTCTGCAGGACTGTGGTTTTCTTGCATTCTGCCCCCTGGACAGGGTGAGGCTGTCCAGAGGCTAGTGAAGGTTTCCTGGAGGGCAGGGCCCTTACCTGCCCACTGGTGGGGGAAGCTGGGTCTTGGCCCACTGGTGGGCAGTGCCATGTCTAGAGGCATGCCTAGAGGTGGCGGTGGGCTCAGGACGTCTTTACTCAGCTGTCTGATGATGGGTGGGGCTGTTAGTTGTTTGGCTTGAAGCATCCCAGCACTGTGGACAGTGACTGCAATCATGAAATTAAAAGACACTTGCTTTTTGGAAGAAAAGCTGTGACAAACCTAGACAGTGTGTTAAAAAGCAGAGACATTACTTTCTGACAAAGGTCTGTATAGCCAAAGCTTTAATTTTTCCAGTAGTCATGAACAGATGTGAGAGTTGAACCAAAAAGAAGGCTGAGAATTGAGGCTTTTGAACTGTGGTGCTGGAGAAGACTCTTGAGAGTCCCTTGGACAGCAAGGAGATCAAACCAGTCAATCCTAAAGGAAATCAACCCTGAATATTCATTGGAAGGACTGATGCTGAAGCTGAAGCTCCAATACTTTGGCCACCCGATGCAAGACCTGACTTATTGGAAAAGACCCTAATGCTAGGAACGATTGAGTGCAGGAAAAGAAGGGGGCAACAGAGAGTGAAACGGTTGCATGGCATCATTGACTCAGTGGACATGAATTTGAACAAATTCTGGGAGATAGTGAAGGACAGGGAAGCCTGGTATGCTACAGTCCGTTTGCATGCTGCAAAGCGTTAGACACGGCACCCCACTCCAGTACTCTTGCCTGGAAAATCCCATGGACGGAGGAGCCTGGTGTGCTGAAGTCCATGGGGTCATGAAGAGTCGGACACGACTGAGCGACTTCACTTTCACTTTTCACTTTCATGCATTGGAGAAAGAAATGGCAACCCACTCCAGTGTTCTTGCCTGGAGAATCCCAGAGACGGGGGAGCCTGGTGGGCTGCCGTCTATGGGGTCGCACAGAGTCGGACACGACTGAAGTGACTTAGCAGTAGCAGCAAGCGTTAGACATGACTTAGCAACTGAACAACAATAACAACATCCCAGCAGTGGTGCCTACAGGCTGTTGGGTGGGGCTGACCAACCTCACCCAACTCATTAGCTACTGGGGCTAATGAGCTAGTGGGAAGATCCCACCATAGTGCCTATGAGCACCCGTGTCCACCAATAGAAGCAGCTTCCAAGTATGGCTGTTACTGTTCAGTCGCTAAGTTCTGTCCAACTCTTCGTGACCCCGTAGACTAGCCTGCCAGGCTCCTCAGTCAATCCCCTTTATGGATCACAGTCTTGTCATGGAAAAGGGGCTTGCTTAATTCAGTGAAGCTATGAGCTATGCTATGCCGTGCCACCCAAGATGGGTGGGTCATGGTGAAGAGTTCTGACAAAACATGGTTCACTGGAAAAGGAAGTGGCAACCCACTCCAGTATTCTTGCCATGAGAATCCCATGGACAGTGTAAAAAGTATAGCTGTTACCAGTGTCTATACCCACAGCCTGAGCCGCACCCACCCACTGCCTCTCTGGGACACTCTTGAAGACCAGCAGGCAGCTCTAACCCAGCTTCCCATCAAGTGACCACTTTTGCCCTAGGTCCCAGTGCATGTGTGTGCTCTTTAAGACTGAAGTCTCTGTTTCCTCCAGTCCTGTGGGACACGCAGAATTAGGACCCTGCTTGCCTTCAAAGCCTAAGGCTCTGGGGGTTCATCTTGCTGATGCAGGATCCCTGGGCTGGAGAGCCCAACTGGGGCTCAGAACTCTCCTGTGGAAAAACCCTGCAATATAATTCCCTACTTTGTGGGTTGTCCAACCAGGAGTATGGTACTTGATGATATTGTGAGTCTGCCCACTCCAACCATCTCAGTGTGGTTCCTGCTTTATGTCTTTAGTTGTAGAAGATCTATGCTGGTAGGTTCCTGTCTTTTTTATCAGTGCTTGCTCTGCAAATAGTTGTAATTTGGGCTGCCCGTGAGAGGACCCAAGCTCAGGGTCTTTCTGCTCTGCCATCTTGCCCCATCTGTATTGTGATCTTGTTTTCAGAATAAAGACATGCAAGGGGGCCTCTCCTGGTGTCTCCTCCCCTTCTCTGCCTCCTCCTCCGTTTACCTTTCCCAGTTCTTAGTGGGAGGTTTCCTTGCTTGAGTACTCTTAGTGTGGAAGATGCACTGCAGCACCCTCAGTCCAGGGAGGGCACATCACTTCCTCTTACTTTAAAAAATACTTTGTAAGCACTTCAGCCCTCCTTCCACCACACCTATCTCTACAGTATTCCAGTCATGGCAGGGTGATGTTATGAAACTAGTACTCCTCAGTTTATCTTTTCCATCTCAAAACTTTGTGTGCCCAAGACTGGCATGGCTGGACCCAAACTAGAATTGGCCGAGTATTTAGGGACATTCAGGGTATGGTGCCCCAGTGGAGTTTGGTAGGGGTCCTACCTCAGTGGCCTTAGTGAAATAGCCCTTTGCTCTTCCCTTTCAGAGGTCCTGCCCTACTGCCCCTCTGTTCCCCGGAAGTCACGTGTTTCTTGCTTTTGCTGTTCCTTTTGTGGAGGGCACTCTGCCTTCATCTTCAGAGGAAGATAGAAATGAACTCTTGTCAATCAAGTGTCAGGTCACTTATCCCTTTCTCGGAGGACGTCCTTAGTGCCCACCTAAAGTATTAGCCTTGTCAGTGTTCATCATGTTTATTTAAGGTAAACTTGAGGAGAGCCTGAAGTTGCCTTGTTTTATATCCAGTCCAAAGAGCCCCTGACCCACGACAGGCACTCAATTGTTTCACTACTGGTTGTTTATCTTTTCACTCTTCTCTCCGTTGGAAGTTCTCACCTTAGAAGAGTTTGTTGGAAATATCAAACAGTACAAGAAAGGCCAGTAGGTACAAAATACTCATGTGTTTATGAATCCATGACCAAATTAAATATGCAATTTTATATAAAAAGAGGCGTGTGTGTGTTTTTCTCCCCCATCCTCCCGTTCTCCTCTAGAGTTCTGAGTGACGCGGGTGCAGGAGTGTGTGTTCTTGCTGTGTGACCCACTCCTTCCTTCTCGCTTTTATGCCTCAGGCTCAAGCTTGCCCTGTGTGAATGTGTCTCCTGCTCTGACTCAAGATTTCTGGGCACCAGGTTCCTGGGGGACTGGAATTCAGCCCCTCCTCCATCCCTCTCCTCCCTGCCCTTCCCCTGACTGGGCTGGCCCAGGTCCCCCACAGCCTCCCCAGGTGGTATCTCTGAGTCCCACCTGGGCTTGCTGGGCTCCTGGAGGTATGGACTGGTTCTGACGGAGCTATTGGAAGGGGTGCCGAGACCCTGCCTGCTGGGATCCTGCTGTGGCCTCTCACTTGTGAGCCTCCTGCCACTCCTGAGCCGCCTTCCCTTTCTGTCCCTGCTGGCCTTTCTGCATCCTCATCTTTGGGCCAGACGCCTCAGGCCTGTAAGCTCATGGAGACCTAATTCCCCTGCTGTTGGATTTCAGGTCCTGGCTCTCCCACCCCCCTGGAGTTCTTGGGAGGCCCCCATGGCCCCTCCTACACCCTTCCCAGAGTGAAGGGGCTGGTGCAGAGCAGCACACCCCACCTAGGAGGTTCCCCTTCTGTCCCCTTCACCTCAGCCTCAGCCTGAGCTCAGCAGAAGTGAGCTGACCAGCCAGTAGAGGGCAGCACATGTCTGGTTTCCAAGCCTGCCACCTGGAGGACTTGGAGGGGAGGCAGCCATGGCCTTGAAGTCTAGGGCTCGGACACCAAGGGTCACAGCCATTCAAGATGCACTTGACCTGCCACCTCCTGCTCCTTCTCTTGACAAGGCCTTGACCTCAAATCTCTAGGTCTTGGCACCACAAAATTGATGCAGAGGTTCCATTTTTTGCAGAGGGGGTGGGGGGCGGGCGGTTGCTCTATGCCAGATAATTGGGGGTGGAGCCCCCCACACCGGGCCCTGGGACCAAAACCCAGTTACTCTCCCTAAAGCATCTTTTTTAGATGAGATGAGTCCTGAGTGCTGAGGACAGGAGCTCAGTCTCTCTGGCTCCACCTTCATCAGAGGGACCCTGTGTTCTGAATCTAACAAGAGTGTGTGGAGTGAGATACAAATCAGAGTCAGAAAAGGGGGAGAGGGTCAGTTGTGGCCCAGCTTTCCCCCATGGGCTGCAAGATACTGTCTTAATCCTCCACCATCCTCCAGTCTCCTCCCTCCTCTTCTCTGGACTGACCTTGGTTTTGCTCCTATTCAATTCCCCCATTCTTCCCTGTTCTCACCAACCAGCACTGAGTAAGGTCACGTACTTCATTACCTTCTTTACAAAGACTCCTATTCTCCATGTCAGTGCCCTTTCCCCTGACCTTTGACCCCTACCGCGTCCCACCCCTTCAACACAGTCATATCCTATGGAGTTACCTGCTGAAGTTGACATCGGATTGATTCTCATGATGAGTCCAACACCATGGTGATTCCCAAGCCCCCCCTCCCCGCCCCTGCAACGTCATCCCCAGCGTGCTGAAGGCATGCACCATGCCCTCCAGAGTCAATCAGTGGAGCCAGGACATCCTCGGTCACAGCTGGTTACACTGCTTTCCTGAAAAGCATCGGAGTCAATTTTACCACCTCGACCATTGTCTCATCCACATGGGGTCCCCTGCTTGGCTTTATAAGAATGAGAGCCATCCAGGGTCTTTTTCTGCTTTTCTTCTTTTGAGGGGACAGAGGCCACAATGCTTTTGTCGGTGGTGATTTTGTTCATTGTCTGCATATTTTTGCAAAATTTACCCTCTCCCCATTAGAAGCTGTGCTGGCCAGCAGTGGGGGGGAGGAGCCCAAAGGAGCATGGGATTGCTGTACTCAGGTCCCATCACCCTCTACTTTCTCTCCCCCTGTTCCAGTGTTTCCTTTTGTTTCCATCTCCAAACCTGAGCGGTAAAGGATGGAGGGAAAGAGAAGTTTCTCATTGCACCAAGAAGCACTGCTTCCAGGGCTGAAGCTCTGAAAAACCTCTGCCACCTTCTCAGGCCTGGTTGCCCACAGCCCCGGAAGCAATGCTGGCAGAGGGCAAGCCTTCTACTTGCGGCTTCTGGCAGCTGCACCACAGAGGTGGAAGCCTGGAGTTGGGCTCTGAAGGCTTAAGTTCTACCCTGACTTTTCCAGTGAGGATTTGAGTAGGCTCCACGTGGAAAGGCCCACAAAGCCACTATAACCCTTCAATTCCATAAATGGAGACGTGAGGCCAACAGAGGTAGGACCCTGCCTGCCCACTGCTGCTCCCTGGGAGGGGGCTGCCTGTGCAGACCAGGACACACAGCTTCCCAGCAGGAGAATTTCCCCTTTGATGCTAGGGTTCTCCGACCCACAGACAAGATGCCACAGTCCTCAGCTCTCTCCCCGATGCCCGCCTCCAAGAGTTGTCTCCCGGCCAGCCATGGAATCAGGACCTCTGCACAGGGCCATTGCTCTGGTCCACGAGGCCAGGCTCCCTCCTCTCTGTGCTGAGCTATGTTGGCTGGTGAGAGCAGCTCCACCCAAAGGGTCCTGGTTATGCGAGTCCTCTGTCCCTGGGAGGTGGAGGGGGCGATGCGGAGGAGCAGAGGGGCAAAGACAAGTGGGGACAACAGCAGCAGGGTCAGAAGAGGGTGGCAGCATCTCAGACCACAGCCGAGGAGGAGGATGGGGACGCCGAGGAGGCGGCCGAAGAGGACGCCGAGGACGGACTATTCCAGAACAACCAGCGCCGCTTGGGCTGCCGCTTCAGGTGCAGATAGTCCTCCTTCTCGCGCTCCTTCCGGGCCCGCTGGTAGTGGTCTTCCTCCTTCAGGTACCAGACGGGTGGCCACCGGTGTTTCTCGAAATACTGCTGGTTTTCTGGGGCAGAACGGCAGTAGGGCTGGGTGAGGAAGACGCAGGAGGAGGGGCAGAGGGACTCCCACCCCTGCCCCGCTGCCATGGAACATGCCTCTGGTCCTCCTAGGCCCACATGCCAACCCCTGGGGACCAGAAGTGGAAGCCCTGCCTTCACTGAGCCCCCAAAGAGAGTCAGCTGCCCAGGGAATGGAGCCGACGGTCCACACTGGGGAAAGGCATTTCCACTTGCGTCTTTCTTCAAAGGCAGAGGGAAGATCCTATCAAGGCTTGGAGAATAAAGCAGGCTGCGACAAGGGATGAGGGAGAAATGGTGAGAAGAGCTGTGGGCAAGAAGATGCTCGGCCTGGCTGGGCTGACAGCAGGTGCAGCTGGCAGAGCTGAGGTTCTGAGAGGGGAGGTGTGGGGGGTGGGGGTATGCAGGAGCTCAGATGGGAGGGAAGGCTAGGCTGAGGGGTTTGGACTTCTTCTAGAAGGTGTGGGGGCTCCACGAAAGTTTGGGACCAGGGAAGTGAGGCAGTTGGAGCTGTGCTTTAGAAAGAAAATGCTAGAAGGGTGATGAGGACAGAGCAGGAGTGGGAGACCTGGTAGAGTACTAGGGAGGAGGGTCACAGCAAAGCAGACGGTGCCCAGTGAAGGCCAACGGGGGAGGCCAGCCACACCTCTCCCTGGATCCCATGAATCCTGGACCCCTGGATTCCTGTCAGGCCCCAGGACCTGAGACATCAATTAAGCAGAGACCAAGCTGCAGGGACCCCAGAGGATGCCCAGATCTGTGTTGTCCAAGCTGTGACTTGTGCCCATTCCCAGGTTATGAAATTAATGTCATGAGTCGTGAACAGTATTAAAAACAACTGATAAATTTTTCAATATGTGTACTAGGTCACAAGGTAAAATGTAATTCTTGATAACCTAGAGGGGTGGGATATGGGGATGGGAGGGAGGCTCAAGAGGCAGGGGATATATGTATAATTATGGCTGATTTGCATTGTTGTTTGGCAGAAACCAATCAACATTGTAAAAATTAACAAACAAACAAAAATGGATTTCTTATTGTGGAGTTTGATCCACAAACATCTAAAAAACACCACCTCTAGTCTGACTGTATTGTGAAAAGCAGAAGCTCAGAGGGGCAGAGTGAATTGCCCACAGTCTCTGGCTGGCTGGGGCTGGGGGGCCGCCCTCCATACCAGCGCTTTTTCCAGGACCCCCTCCGCTGGGCTGGGTGCATGTTTGCAGGCTACTCCCCACCCACAGGGGTTTTTGGCAGCCTCTGGGCGCCCTGGGGTCAGGTCAGAGGCTTGGACCCAAGGAGAGGGAGGCGACAAATGCCGCTGGGGATGCTCACCTGGGGACATGGCCTTCATGTCTCGGGGGAACTTGCGACACACATTGTTGTAGTTGGTGCAGATGTGGTGAAGACACCAGTCAGCCAACTGGTACGCACAGTGGAACTGGGAACAGACAGGAGCATGTCTGTGCTGGGACCCCTGGGCCAAGGTCTGCACACAGATGTCTACTTTTGCCTTCAGAGCCAGAGCTTTGGCGCAGGTGGCCAAAGGCCCTGAGTCACAGAGAACCCACCTCGAGTGGCAAGGCCACACAAAACCATGATGGAATGACATGGATTTGCTCTTTGGCACCATCACCACCACCTCACCCGTGACCTGCCCCCAGCAGCCGCAGAAACCCACAGTCCTATGAGGTGGCCTCCTACTGGGTCTGCCCTCCTCAGATCTGACCCCTCGTCCTCCATGCTGGACCAGAGCAGCCTGCACCAAGGTGCTGACAACCGGGCTTAGAGAGCTGACCACCCAGGCATATCTGCATTATTTTAACTTCAGAAACTAATCTTTAGAATGTTTGGCACCCTGAGGGCTGGTAGGGGAGATTTTGCTTGCCTGTTTTGGGTGGCTCAGACAGTAAAGAATCTGCCCGCAATGCAGGACACGTGGGTTCAGTCCCTGGGTCAGCAGGATCCCCTTGAGGAGGAAATGGCAACCCACTTCAGTATTCTTGCCTGGAGAATCCCAGAGACAGAGGAGCCTGGCAGGCTAAAGTGCACGGGGTCGCAGAGAGCCAGACATGACTGAGCAACTGACACTGTCACTTGGGAAAATGGAGGAGGAAGTTCATCTTAGACGGAGAGTCCCCAGTGTGCCTTAAATGACCCCAGCCGGCAGCAACCACGTCTATACAGGGCTCTGGTTTCCCTCCCCGGCCCAACGGTTGCCTGAAGTCTCTGTCCCTTCCTGCCACAGCCAGCCTCTCCTCTTGGCATGTTGGGGTGAATCCTCTGGCCTGCAGGGTAAGATGGGTCTGCCCACTGGGGGAACCAAGTCTGTCAATGGGTTTCCTTCCTACCCACCACCTCCCAAACCCTCCCCATTTGCTGCCAACAGGCAGAGCCCAGAGCTGAGAATGTTGCAGAGATTCCTTCCCTGTCATCCTACCTGAGCCAGTTCCAGGAACACAAGGACGTCCCCGTCGATGTCCACCATCATCTGGGTTGCTTCCATCAGCCCAGTCACTGTGTACTGCTCTGTGACACACACACAGCCAGGAACGGGCTGAAGAACCACAGGAGTGGACAGGCACTTGTTTATCCCCTCCCCGGCCCCAGCAGGGGCCCACAGCAGGGCAAAGAGAGGTCCGGGGCAAGTCCCAACAGGCCAGGAAAGGCCACAGGAGATTTAAGTCGGCTCCTACCAGTGAGGAAACCAGGATTGGAGCAAGACTTTCCCACTGGAGATGAGGTGGGAAGTGAAGGCGGAGACTAGAATAACCTATGAAGCTTTTTAAGCTACATATGTGGCAGCAAGGAGTTATACAGGTGGGGTGAAAGCCCCCACCCCTGAGAGTCAGCCATTGATACTGATGGGAGAGGGTATTAAATCTCAAATTTGCTGAGAACTATAGATTAGAACTAAGGATTAAATCAAGTTGTTCATTTTAATTTAAGTTTTGTAACAAATTTTGTACTAACCTTGCATTTCATGTTAAGACCTTTCTAGGGAAGAAGTAAACACTTTGAGTTCTGAATTTTAACTGTATCAGTATAAACTGATAAAGTATTTTATCTTTAAAAGTAATATGTCTCAGCTGAGTCCATGGGAAAAGACCTAGAAACAACAGCCATCCCAATAGCAAAAGCATTGCTAATGCAAATACTGTAGCCTTGAAATCCCATTTCCAACTACAGGAAGCCAAGACTTCTTAGAGAAATGGCTGATACCGGGTATGGGGCAGGAAATATACACAATGAACCTGGCACATCTTGTCATTCCAGAGCATCAAAAGCTCTTCTAGAGACTCTGCAGCCAACTTGAGGAGACTTCTACAGGTTAAAGGAACAGCAGAGTATCTGAGTTTTCTTAAAGCTAATTGCAATTATTTAAAACCGATAGCTGGAATCAAGATTGCCGGGAGAAACATCAGTAACCTCAGATAGGGCACCATCTTTATGGCAGAAAGCGAAGAACTAAAGAACCTCTTGATGAAAGTGAAAGAGGAGAGTGAAAAAGTTGGCTTAAAACTCAACATTCAGAAAACTAAGATCATGGCATCCGGTCCCATCACTTCATGGCAAATAGATGGGGAAACAATGGAAATACTGAGAGACTTTATTTTGGGGGGCTCCAAAATCACTGCAGATGGTGACTGATGCCGTGAAATTAAAAGATGTTTGCTCCTTGAAAGAAAAGCTATGACCAACCTAGACAGCATATTAAAAAGCAGAGACCTTACTCTACCAACAAAAGTCCATCTAGTCAAAGCTATGGTTTTTCCAGTAGTCATGTATGGATGTGAGAGTTGAACTATAAAGAAGGCTGAGTGCTAAAGAATTGATACTTTTCAATTGTGGTGTTGGAGAAGACTCTTGAGAGTCCCCTGGACTGCAAGGAGATCCAACCAGTCAATCTTAAAGGAAATCAGTCCTGAATATTCATTGGAAGGACGGATGCTGAATCTGAGACTCCAATACTTTGGCCACCTGATGTGAAGAACCGACTCATTTGAAAAGATCCTGATGCTGGGAAAGATTGAAGGCAGGAGAAGGGGACGACAGAGGACGAGATGGGTGGATGGCATCACTGACGTGATGGACATGAGTTTGAGTAGGCTTCAGGAGTTGGTGATGGACAGGGATGCCTGGCACGCTGCAGTCCATGGGGTCACAAAGAGTCGAACACGACTGAGCAACTGACCTGAACTAAAAACCAATAGAGTATGTTCACGTCCAAAAATTCATAATCACATGTAATATTAATAACAAACAATCAACTGGTCACTCTCAAAGGATGATAGCAAACAAATGTGTGTCTTGAAAACTGGTAAACAGGGACTTCCCTGATGGTCCAGTGGCCAAAACTCTACACTTCCAATGCAGGGGACCAGGTTCAACCCCTGGTAAGGGAGCTAGATCCCACATGCCACAACTAAAGATCCTTCATGCCACCACTAAGACTCCACTGCAGCCAAATAAGTACATAAATATAAGAGAAAAGAAAAACAACTGGTAAATTAAAATACCACATATTCACCTGCTTTTCCTACATGAACTATTCTACTGGGAAATCAAACCATAGGTGAGGGAAAGTTTCCCTCCTTTTGAAAGTATTCTAACAGATTAAAAAAATAAAATAAAAAAAAGACCGAATTGGAATATTACCATTTCACAACACTTAATAAATGAATGGATCCAGGCAATAAAATTCAAAGGCTGCTAACACCACAAAAAGCGAGAAAAGCAGATGATCTATGTTTCTTGATGAAAAGCAGAAACAGCCTACAAAATGTAGTCTCACCAAAAGAAGACTCGATCTAATCTAGCCTCTAGACCTGAAGGCCAGTTGATAGGAAGGAAACATGGTGGACTACAGAAAGGCAATCAGTAAAAAAATCTAGGTTCCCTGGATCAGAGGGTTTTTCCAACATATCACAAGGGAAAGTTCTGTTTTTGTTTTTAACAGACAAGGTACTTACAGATTAAAAAAACCTTAAAAGTTATATGAAAAATAAAATCATGCTATAGTGTTTCAGGATGCACACTTGGATGATATAACTATGAAGAAGAGTAAGGAAGAGCAATCATAAAATCTTAGAGCAATAGGCAGAATGGTTACCTTTGGGGTGGGGAGGGCCTATGGTTGAGAGGGACAACTGGGGGCTCTAGTGTGGCGAGCAAGGGCCACTTGGTTTGTAATAATTTATTAAGATGAACACATATTTCATGTTTTTTGTGCAATATTTAACATTTTAAAAATTAAGCTTAAATTAATAACTTCATAGTAAGCTTATATCACAAAACATGTCACTTATTATACAACACTTGGCATTTTCCACTGTTCCTTTACACGGTACATAGAAACATATTTTTTAAATGTTTTTTAGCGATTATGAAGCATTTCCCAGGAAAGGCCATTCAATGTTATTTTCTATAAGCCTTTCCATGCAGCAGTGAGAGGTAACATTATTAATGGCTACCTTGCAAAAGCCATCCACCAGTGTGCCTGTTTGACTTGTCTCTGATTGCTTGCTATGATGAAACAAACTTAAAGAAACACCTGAATACATTTTTTTTTCATTTGGGCCATTTCTGTGTAGCAAGTCTTTCAAAAGTTATTTAGTCTAAGAGTTTTGGACTATTTTCTGTGTTCTGGGAATGCTGCACCACTTTTTCAAATTGTTGCAGCTGTGATCTTACTTATTTTTTATTTATTTATTGGTCGCACCACTCAGCATGCAGGATCTTAGTTCCCTGACCAGGGATCGAACCCATACCCCCTGCAGTGGAAGTGCAGCCTTAACCACCAGACCACCAGGGAATTCTGCAGTTGAAATCTTTAGAAGCCTCTTACTCCCTGCCCTAAAGCCCTCAGTGTCCCCTGGCCTGCCTCTGCAGGCTCAGCTCTTAACATTTGATTCCAGTCAATCATTTCCACCTCTTCCAGGGACCAAGCGCCACCTTTCAATTCATTTCTCATCATAGGATCACTGCTTCCCTCATAGCCAAGTCCCAATCTTGATCATCTGCCGAGGGCCACAGCAGCTCTGACACCAGGTCCTTCCCTGAACCTCAACTCAGTATCTGAGGCCTTGCTCTCTGCTGCCGACCCGCCCAAGGACATTAACCTGGACATCAATGCCAGTACAGGTACCAACACCAACATCAATGGAACGCACATGCTGACTCCAGCTCAGGAGCGCCACCTGTCGGCGGGCACCACGGGCTCCACATGACTTCTCATCTGCACTGCACCATCTCTCCTCCTGCCCTGGCACCCCAAGCGCTGCTCCTTGGTCTCCCTCCTGCCCCAGCCCCTGCTCCACCCAAGCCTCTGGGGTTGGTCCATCCTGAAACCTGAGCTCTAGCTCACAGGATCTTCCAGGAATCAAAGAATTAGGAGTGACCAACAATTAGGTCAATATTTACTGTGTTTCTAGAAGAAAGAGAAAGGGAAGCTGGAAGAGAAGAAGGAAATGAGAAAGGGGAAGAAAAACGAAAGGAAGAAGGAGGAGATGCAAGGGTAGGAATGAGTAATGGTGTTCTGTTCTTTTTGGCTTCTTAAGCTTGCCTGAGTGTGGCCAAGCTGAGAACCTCGAGCCCTGGTATCTACTGGTGCCCACTTGCTGCACCACAATAACCTCTAGAGAGACCTATAAGGTGACCCCACCAAGCATCCCTCTCACACATTTCCTTACATCCACATCCTCACCGCAACCCCAATACGCACCGACCTATCTCACGCTATGTAAACGTATCCCCTTGGTGCTGGCGGCCTGTCCCCTAGGAGGAGACAGGTGAGAGAAGAAACCACGACTCCCAGGGGGTCTCCTGACTCCTCCTCCTCCCTGGAGGCCCCTCCCATGGGCTTAGCTACCTGTGAGGGCGACCAAGTGTGGCAGGCAGAGGTGGATGGCCAGGATGATGAGTTTCATGTCGTCCAGGTCGGGGCTGGAGGTGAACATGCCAGTGTACAGGTACTCCAGCACAGCCCACAT
Source organism: Bos indicus x Bos taurus (assembly GCF_003369695.1). NCBI lineage: Eukaryota > Metazoa > Chordata > Mammalia > Artiodactyla > Bovidae > Bos > Bos indicus x Bos taurus. The sequence goes on along the minus strand of NC_040083.1, from coordinate 70,062,282 downwards.
GCAGATCTTGCTTGTGTAAGGAAATACCACCTGTGGGTAGGAAGGAATGGAGCAGGCTGCAGCAAGGTCCAGCTTTAGGGAAAGAGCAGCAGTTCTGAAGAACTCAGAAGGCCCTGGCCTGGACAGTTGGTCTCCCATAGACAGGCTGCCACCCCTCTGCGGTCCCTGGACCTGCTCAGAACCCCTCCTTCCCCAAAGGCTAATCTCCCACACCAACAGCCTGCAATGAACCCATCTGCTGAGCACCTGTGAGCAGGGCTCCAATAGCTTTTAAAAAGGACCTGCACTCGCGTTAGCATCTTTCTGGTTTGGAGGAAGCATAAAGGAATCCTTCCGGTCACCTGCACCTGGCCCCACTCTATCCTTCAGGGAGCAGTGCAAGTGGGATGTGGATGAACGGAGCGAACACCAGCTGGTCTCTCTGGGCTGCTCGAAGCTACAGCTCTGGGCCTCTGGGATCTCTCCAGAGCGGGACCAACACAAAAACTGCTTTCTCATCAGCCGCCAGCCTCTCCAGGCTGCACTGGGAATTGGCTGGAACTTTACAGCTGCTTCTGTGACTCTGGAGAGTTCCCATCTCACACGTTGCACATCTCAACCCACTCATGCTTCAGGGAGCAGAGACAACTCAAATCTCGAACTCTCCTCTTCACCTCCCAGAAGGACTCCCTTTCCAGTGTGTGCTAAGTCGCTTAAGTCATGTCCGACTCTGTGCGACCCTATGGACTGTAGCCCGCCAGGCTCCTCTGTCCTTGGGATTCTCCAGGTAAGAATACTGGAAAGGGGTGCCCTTCCCTCCTCCAAAGGATCTTCCTGACTCAGAAACCTTAGGAAATGCCTTCTCTGGGTTATAGGATGCTATACTCTAACATTCTTTGTTCAGCTTTTCAGTGCTTGCTGAGCACTGACTAAGGGACCAGAGCTGAGAAGGGTACTCAGCAGAAATAAAAGACCTCATCCGCATACTCAAGGGAAACCTCAGATCAGCTGGAGACACTTGGTGTGGACCCTTGGAACTTTAAGTAGATTCACAAAGGAGGACACTGTTAACTCCAAGGCTGAGGGATGGACAGTCAGTGTCACAGTTCAGAGAAGGGTAGAAAGGAGGTCAGACTTGAACCCCAGTCTTGATTTGGCTAGAACTCCCACTGACTCCTGATGTTTCCTCTAAGTAATTTTCTACCCACTGACTCCCACCCTACACCTTGACTATAAACCCCACTTGATCATGCTCAATTAAGAATAAAAACCAGTTCTATACTGAGGTCTCTTTTCCCCCATTGCAATAGTGTCTGAATAAAAATCTGTTCTTACTGCTTTAAGAAAAAAGTTTTTTCTCAACTATAGAGCTAGGATGTGACCATAATTGCCCATCTTGGTATACTGCAAAGTCCTTGGCTATAGGAGCCATCTCATAAACTTCTCTTGGGCCCATCACTTGGTGGTTTGTACAGAGTCAAGGCTGAAGGAAGTACCATGAAGTGACAGATGCCTCAGATGGAAAGGGAGTAAGCCTCTCTCCCTCCCAGCTGTTTCCATCCTAGCCTTACCTCCCTGGTGGAACTCTCCACAAGTGACCCCCCCAAATATGGCAGCCATCCAGTCACAGCTAGAAATCAACAGGGGCTTGTGGGCACTGATGGTGCCATCATCCAGGATGAAGGTCACATCTGTTGGGTGAGAGAAGATGCATCACGTGAGGATGGGGTGAAAGAATATGGGACAACCAGCCCCACGGGTCAACACTGCTCCAGATGACTGCTTCCTCCTGAAGCCACAGTCTGTGAGCACTACATGACCACAATCTAAAGCTGGAGGCTCTAGGTTTCAGGAGCAGAGCCATGATATCTCCAGGACATGGGTGGCTGAGATGACTCAGAATGCTATTTGGACCAACCCAGATTCTGCAGAAGGCTCCTGGAGGGAAGTCCACTGCCTTTGGGACCCCAGCTCCTAAAGCCTTTTTCATACGTGAGAAGGTGCCTTTGGCCAAGCACTCCTTAACCCGTTTTGTCCGGTGGACATGGAAGGCCTTGGTGATCTCCTGGTTCATGAAGGCCTCGTTGTTGAGGATGTTGGCCACCATCATGCACAGATTAAAGACCTCAAGCAGCTCAGCGATGTGGGCGATGTGCATGAGGTCTCGCTCGTTCTCGTCCAGCTCCCCTGTGTACAGGTACTTGAGAACAGCCCGGAACGGCCCTGGCTGGATGGAGTTGTCCATTTTCACCACCACCATCAGCCGGGATTTATAAGTCAGTGGGTCTTCTGTCATCTCTTCCTGGATGCTCACAAAAGCTCGGCTCCAGGAAGACAGCACTCGACCCCGCCCAGGCAGGTACCCTGTCCCATTGCCCCGTAAGATCCCGTCGCTGGTGGATGCCTGGAGCCCAGCGTGCCCAGAGCCCCCACCCTCCTCCACACTCTCACACACGTCAAAGCTGGCTGCCCGGAGCAGGAAGTCCCGGCCATGGTGGTGGTGGTGATGGTGGTGGTGTTGATCAGGGTGACCCCGGTGGTCCTCTGAGCGGGGACCCCCTGACCCGGAGGGTCCCCCCCAGCTCCCCCTCACTCAGGTCCATGAGGAACCGGTCGTAGAACTTGGAGGAGGATGTGGAGAGGTAGATATTGTGCGCGAGATGCGCACCCGCTCCCGAAGCACAAGGATGACGTCTGCACACAGCAGGTCCTCCAGGAGGTGGGCAGGGCACTCCTCGCTGCTGGAGGGGGGGTCGGACACCACAATGAGCGGGGGCGGTGGCTTGGGGGGCAGGAAAGGCGCCTGCAGCAGGGGCTGCTGCACATTGCGGAGGTGGGACTTTCAGAACTGCAGGTGCCAGCGGGAGATAAGCGCTGCCCGGATGGCGTTGTCGAACACATCCTTGATACCGAACTGCGCCACCACGCTCGTCTCGTAGTAGGGGATACCCATCTCTTTGGCCACCTCTTGGCCCTTCTCCAGGGGAAGGATCTCATTGGCTTGATGGCCTGGCACGTTCAAGAAGGGAAGCCAAATTCATGTCGGTGGCGGAGGAGTTGGGGGCAGGGAGATGCATTCCCCCGATCCTGTGTGTTTTTCACCTGACTGGGGGCATCCCTGCTGAGGATCTGGGTCTAAGCCCCGTTCCTGCCCTGCTCATTTCCACTCCCTTTCTCCTCTGTTTGGCCAGATCCCTTCTTCTTCCAGGAAGCCCTCCATTGTCTATGGGAGGCCTGGGTGATCTCCCCGGCTCAAAGTAATGGGAGGGCTGACTACCTCTCTGGCAATTAGCATGCTGGTTTTTAACATATTCACCTATCCAGTTCATCTCCCAGCAAGATTATAAGCTCCTTTCATACAAAGATTACCTCTCTTCTCCTTCTCTCCTCATGATGCTTAGCTCAGTATTATCCACTCAGTGTGTAATGGATGGATGGATGAAAGAATGATCATTCTTACTGGCTCCCTATGTGAGTCTGCTTCAAATGGAGAGAGAGAAGTGAGGCTCTGTGCATTCTCTCAGGGCTGAGCAGGGAGTTGAGAGACACACAACTTCCCGCCACTTCCTCTTCCCCTTCCTCATCTGCCACCTTTCCCTCCCTAGGCACCCTCTCTAGGCAAGGGTCTCCTGGCCCTATTGACAGCATCCAGGTCAGCGTAACGCAGGTCCAGTTGGCAGCCCACCAAGATGACAGGTGCTCGGGGACAAAGGGCTTGATTTCTGGGAACCACATGGTCTTGAAATGGTGGAGGGAGTTGGGGTTGGCAATGGAGAAGCACAGAACCACCACATCAGATCTGGGGTGGGAGAGAGTGAGGTTATAGGCAGAAAAAGCTAGTGATAGGTTCCCTGCTGCTGGAACAAGGGAGAGCACATACCCAATGGCACCCCTACACTGCAGTCCCACAACTGTCATATGGATCAGCTCACGTGATCTTCCCCAAAACATTTAATCATAGCACTTCCTATTTCTGTACCCCAAGTTAGCACTTGAGAGCTTTCAAAGATTCTTGGGTTGACCTCACAGCTCTCTTGAGATTTAGACATGACCGCTTTTACCATCTCATCTGAGAAAAACTCATCTCAGAACAGCCTTCCTAATTGCTCAAAGTCCCAGCGTTACTGGTTAACAGGGGAGAACTGAAACCAGGCCGCCCGACTGCAAGCCGGCCGCCCGACTGCAAAGCCGGCTCCCTGTCCACCCAGGCTGCCTTCCCGTCAAGGGTCTCCCAGGGCTGTTTTCTCCACTCCTTCCTCCCAGTTTCACAGAGTGAAACTCCTTCCACTCAGTTTCACAGAGTGTCCTCATACCTCGGGGAAAACCCCATCCACTTGGCTCCCTGAGGCAGCGGGGGTCTTCCCTACCTCCCATAAGCAAAGCGCCGGTCTTTGTGGTGGTCTCCGAAGGTATCCCAGAGGCGGAGAGACACGCTCACATCGTCCACCACGTCTCGGGAACGTTCCAGCACCTGGAAGGGGTGGGGGAAGGGGGTGGGACAGGGAGAGGGGAGGGAAGCGAAGGCAATGGTTCCTGGGGGTCCTGCATGCCGACTCGGGGTGGGGTCAGCTCACTCCTGGGTCCCACAGCATGGGGGCTGGGGGACAACTAGTGTCTCCCTCTGTGTGTCCTAGAACACCTGAGTCCCCTAACAAGAGCTGGCCAGGACAGAAGAGACTCCAGAGGGCAGACAGTCACGGGAGTGATGCGATCTCCCAAGGAGCCCATCCTTGTTCCCAGCTGTACCTGCCAATCAGATGTTTCCCAGCCTTGGGTCTTCTGGTATCATTAGCCAGCAGTTTCTTTTCTTCTGGCAGCTCTCATCTCTCCAAAGCACCACCCCTTTCCCAGCTCCAGGGCTTCCCATTACTGGGGGCTATGTTACACAAGATGCCCCAGGCTTCTGCTCAGACAAACACAAAGGGCTGGGGACCCCTCCCCTGGGGTGGGCTCCCCTCAGGCCTCTCCCAGGGATCTGTGCTCTTCAGCTGCCTCTACTCAAACTTTAAAGGGCTTCCGTGAACTCAGCATAGGGCCCCTCTGGAGAGATCCCATAGACTTACAAACGTAAGAGAGGCCATAGACTTACAAACTTACCTCTTGGCATACCCGATACTGGTCAATGGCCCAAACCGTGGGCACGTGGGTGGCAAGCAGCTGGTACTGGGTGAGGGTGGCATTGCAGGCCCGGGCACAGATAAGCCTG